>NC_142521.1:25075407-25085407 GCF_964205215.1 Stylophora pistillata | reverse complement strand
TACGTGAAGGTTTTGAATCTCCTTGTCCAGTTGCCTCATTTCGGGTCTTGTATCTACGAGCTTTTGTTGGCCAGCTTTCAACTGTTCAACGTCATCTTCCGCAATTTCGACTTCGTTAGCTTTGTCGAAGATTAACGCGAGTTTCTTGCCTTCATTAGTAAACATCCGACGCAAGTTACCTCTCCTTTTCACGGCGATTTTCAGAGAATCCTTAAGTTGGTCAGCTTTCTCCGCCATTATGAACTGTGAATTCAACTTACTTACTTGAAAAGTTCCGAAGATTCGGCTCCACCACGTGCTATCAGTTCGCTGTCACTTGTTTTCATTGAAGAAACGATCGGACCCTGGTCACGGCACCATTTTGTGTAAACCACACGACCGAATTGATCGACTTTAATCAACGAATACTTAATCAGAAACTTCTAACAGTGACAGAATAAAACGGGGCGGCCACGCTCAGTAAAACAACACAACGAGTACATAGCGAGTACAAGTTTCGACATGGCGGTTCTCTCATGCACTCGAGCACATGTTTTTTTGTCTCTGCGCATGTGCCGAACGCACACCGCAGGTTAATGATATTGCGGTCTAGATTACTAGTCACCAGATTCCACATATTTTCCCAAGGCTTTTAAGCTCACAGCAAGTGTCAAGGATATAGATTTGATTCCATACATCTGGTAGTTAATGACAATTAATTACGAAGAAAACGCCAAAACCACTCTCTCACTGCTTATTACAAAAAAGTCTGGGACGTTGCGTGTAGGTGTATCAATGCGCAAAACTAATTCTACTATAGCATGCTCACAAACTGAAAAAAAAAGTTGCAAATGTGAAAAAAGATTTTGAACTTGCAAATACATCGGCGAATAGATCGCAGATCTCTAACAACAAGAAAAGGGAAAGGAATACTCGCTCTGGGAAAGGAACGAATGCAAAATCGGTGTTATTTGAGGGATTAATGGTATTTCCCGAGAATAAACACACAAAAAGCCGTAAAAAATACCAGAAGAATGGCCAAAACTGGTCCTTTGAAAATCCACTGGTTTCCGTTGAGCCAGCATCTAATCAAGTGTTTTATGATGAGAGAGAGTTAGCAAATAGACATACAATTTGTCTAATTTTTGAGACATGAAAGGTGCACTCATTCTTCCTTCTATTTTAACTATTCCTGCCTGACGTAACCCATACTGGTCCAAAACCCGTTTCTTTCAGGCTGACGAGACCTGACTAAAATTCAATGTCGCCTAAGATAAATCGGAACTACGATCACTGTCAAACAAAAACACCCTGCGCATGTGCCCTAAACAACTTCCATGACAACTGGACACTGGAGCAACGTCATGCTAAATGGTCTGAAATTCCCAATGTTGAATATTGTCGTTCGATTAATTATCGTCAATCAGAAAGCAAATTTCAAAAGATTTTTTTTCTGTAATTGATGATCAGTAAATTTTATCGAGGGAATGGTGATGCACACAAAATAACCAGCTGTCTCAATTAAGAAGTATCAAGACAATGTGACTTTAAACATTTTAAATTGTGATGTCCAGTGTTGAGTGCTGGCGAAATAATGACAAACCTGTCCCGCTTTATTTCCATTCGTACAACCAAGGAGCCACAAGTGATGTCGGTGAATGTGACTTTCCCCATATCATAGCTTGACGGTTCAATGACTGCCACCAAACTCACAATCACCAGAGGGATTCCTGCAAGATATACATATATTCACCAAGTCAAAACAGAGATGGTACATTGTGAGGGCGGATCAAGAAGGTCTGTCACAAAAGATAGCTTTAGCCTCTCCAAGCAACAATGTTTCTATTTTCTTATGTTAATCTTAAGACCACAGGGTTAGCTGATTGTATGAAAATTGAGTGCTCTTATAAAGTGGCCGTGGAATTTTCCAGCCCTTATAACTAAGATGCTAAAGTGGTTGTGGTATGGACCCTTTCAAGGAGCATACACGTTTTTATCTACACTCGTCATATATTAGTTTTCCAGGAGGGTCTGTCCTTGAAAAGCTCGTGAAAGTTAATGGGGAACTTGCACCAACGTTTCGCAGAGACAGATGCAGCGTTTTGCTATTGGCAGTGAAGGCGTTGAAGATGAACCACGTCCAGAGGTCCTGAAAATCAGTTTTCATTCAAGAAAGAGGATGTTCACTTATTTCTTTAATTCGCAGGGGGTCCTTACAAAGCTACAATCACTGCTACATGTGACATTACTTCACTTTTGTCAAAAGTTGTACTGCATATGTAGTCAACAGCACGGATTCGAAGTCGGTCTCGATACTAGTTGTATCATGACAGTGCAATTCTCCAAAAAGCTCGTATCACACAGATGTACCTTGATGACAATGGTACTCGTTTAACGGAACATCCACCATACTCACCCTACTTAGCTCCTTGCAATTTCTGGCTCTTTCAAATAATTAAATCGGCCATTGCTGGAGAGCCATTTTCAAGAGTGCAAGACCTTGCCATCGCTGTCCATTCAGATATAAGAGCTATATCTACTTAAGAGTATCCACAATGCTTTCAGAACGATGCATAGGAGTCGAGGGAAGTTATCTTCGAGGGGATGTAACTGTAATTTCAGAAATTGTAGCTGCATCGTGGGAAATATGGGAGAAATGACAGAACTTTTTGATTGACCCTCGTACTACACATATCGTCTTAAGTCCGTCACATATATAAGAAAATTTGCAATCAAGTCAAGCTCAAAATGAGAAAATAGCTATCTTATTTTTGCCTGGGAAAGCTGTGCCAACTTTCCCACCGTTGCTACAAATTCCTGTTTTTTAAAAGTGTAGCGTTTACGGCGACCAGCATCTAAATTCTCAAGTTCAAGGGCGTGTCGCTCCAAAACGAGGTTAACGAGGTGTTTGGGACTATTTTACTGATCGAAATAACAACCCAAAGTTGACTGTTTGCACGAATCTTTAGCTTTATTCTTGAAAGGCAATCGAACACGAACCACAATCAATGACGAAAATAACGATTATTCTGACAGTCAATCAATCTATCGAACGATCGATCGATCGATCGTAAACTGAAACTACAATACAACGAAGTTCTATCAATCTCACGAAAAGCCGCGGAATACATGATCAAAGAATCGCATGTTAAATACTGGGCTCTAAAGTCTATAACGAGATTAACAATACAAGTGAAACAGAACAAAAGTTTGGAAACAAATTAAAAGAGTTTTGATGACTGATAAACAGCCCATTGTTCCATCTAAATGATGGGCGTTCACTGACTCGCAAATTGCAATCGGAAAATCGCAATTGGCAAATTGGCCTTTAAATCTTAAATCTATACAGATCATTGCAATATTTGTTTGTATATTGTCGCCCAACACTGCAAAGACTGGAAAGGAAAAAACAAAGTAACAAAGGTACTCACATATCGGTCCCGCTTGAGAAAACGAAAGGGCGAAAGTTTACCAAGGCTATTCAAAACTTACGAATAACTTATTAAAGGGACGCTAAATTTGCCTTTTATATCCACGTGGTGACGCTGAAAGGTCCGATTACAAAACCAATAGACATACAGAAAAACAGATGAGCATTGTAACTATGTGGCTATCTAAGATCATTCTGAAATTAGTGAACTAATCAATAATCAATCAAAAAATGAGCCTTCTGGCTAATGTCCTTAACAAAAAGTCTCCGTTTCATTAATATATGTTATTTACCACCTGGGAACGAATTGGGAGCTACCGTGCCGAGGCCTTGGTTACTACCCGAGGCGATAGGCCGAGAGCACTACACAATAGAGAGTTGAAAAACTTTTTACTTTCTTTCTTTTTTTCAACAAGATGCTTTCCAAATGAACCCGACCTATTTCTTTCATAAATTTAACAACTTTTAAGTGAGTAGATGGTGGGGAAAACAGAGATAATACAAAGAACAGAGAAACGCTAAAGTGAAACAATTTTAAGTGCGATTTTAAAAAGCTCCCAAATATCTGTCACGATCTGACACCTGTCGATTGGAGAGCACGCGAGAAAAAAAAAGCGTACAAACACTTTTGAAAACAAATAATGGGACACAAACACAAGTTTAATGACTATCAGAATAATTTTTTCTTCAAGAAAATTCGGTAAATGGCAAAGAAAGTAATCGTAATTTAATTTAAACGTATGTTTTGAGTTGTGAGAGTTCACTCGTTTTTTTACTGCAATGGCGTTTGTAAAACTTGTCTTTCTTCCACCAACAAGCTTAATTTAAATGAGGCACTTTAACTAGACACAAGGGGAAGTGGTTTATTCGTATTAAATCCTTTCGGTTTCTTTTATACAGTCAACTGTACAAACGTCCAAATTTAACGGGCTTGCAAAGACTTACCGAAATTGTATTTATAGACTCAAAACCAGGCTTACCGTTTTACAGCAAACAAAATGTTTCAGAGAGTTCAGATATCATATAAATAAGAGTTACTTCGGCTACTTCAAGTGTAGAAAGATACCTTACCTTATTACTGAGTTTCTTTATTGAAGGATTAAAATCAAGTACAAACGGTTTTTAGGCCGTGCGTCAACCAACCCATAATTTACCACAAAATTCAATTCGAAACCAGTTGTTGCAGGCAAACAGAACGATTTGAGACAGACGGCCTCAATAAAAGTCTGCTTACGAGCCTAGTGGCCCATTAGGCCGGTGCTTAAATCCGGTTTCTGTAGCATGAAGCGACTAGGAGATTTCTACTCCCCATGGATGGGATGCTAGTCCATGGCAGAGTTAACCCCAGCATTAAATTGCCACTACCCATTTATACACCTGGGTGGAGAGAGGCACTGTGAGAGTAAAATGTCTTGTAAAATGTCCCGGCCGGGGCTCGAACCCGGACCACTCGATCCGGAGTCAAGCGCACTAATCATGAGGCCACCGCGCCTCCACGGGCCTTAAAAAGTAACTAATTAATTATCTATCAGCATAGCTCAAATCTGCTAAACAATAGATCCTCTTTAGATCCAATGCATATAGAAAAAAAAAAAACCTGAAAAGGAGACAAGATCTTCCGCTTTAAGGTGAATAACCAGAAACTAGCTCATTGAAAGCTATATTTGCACGTATACATTATGGGTTCTACAAACTGCCATCATGCATTCTCCCCAATTGCCGAATCGGGATAGGAATAGTGAAAGAAATACATGAAGCTCACTGGTCTTACCCCAGCCCACTGCCACGTAGGTCACATATTGCTTGTTCAGAGAGAAGACCTTGACCAGCTTGATGTACAGATTTATTCCTTCAACCAACATCCAGGTAAATATTGCAGTGTAAAGAAAGTGCTCGACCACTGCCAGGGTCGTGCAAAACGCCTAGGAAATTCAATTCTTGATTACTGCTACGTATGACATGAGATTGCCTTAAAATAATATGTGTGGAACTGTTGGTGATGATGCAATTCCATAGATGAAATCCTTCTTGGAAATCTATCATTATTTTATTCTGTGCGAGGCCTCTTCTATTTCCACTGGCTGAAAACGGACACAGCTTTCCGAAAATGTTTCAAACAGTTGCGAAATAGTGGTACGACATTAAAAATTTCCGAAGACGTTAGGCAGACGTGCTTTCCGAAGACTGCGTTAAATGCTTATTAACTGTAAGAACAAGCCGGTTGATAGGAACATGTATGTGCGCAAATAGTGTCTCCGCAACTTACAGGATATTTCTCTCTAGTTTTGAAGAATGTCACATCTAGAACACCCACGAGGTTACCGAGGCCCATGGACAGCAGAAGATTTTTATGCACAAATAACTTTTCACTCTTTATCCTAAGATAGAAAATGTAAATTAGTGTGGCGGTAAAATTGAAGCGAACGAAAGATTTTACGCTTTAAAACAACAACTCGCATGTGCATGTACCAGCATTATCACATCAATATCAATTGATATAAGTATATCCGCGATCCCTTTTGTCAGATATCACAGTTTAATTGGGCCATAACATACCGCTCCCACTTGTAGAGACTTTACCTTATGATTGTAAGGAGTACAAGTGACACGAACACTGCTCCTATTGATGTACACGTGAGAACCAACTCCAAGTTGTCCTGGATTTCTCTTTGTTTGAGTGACTCGGGCGTGAGCTCAGGGTTGAGGATCACTTCATCTCCGCTTTGCTACCGCACAAAGAAAGCAATACTATAATGACGTATTTCCTTTCCACTGACCTCAAGTTTTTGACGGCAAAAGAGAAATCGTCTGCTTCTATTTTTTCAGGGTAACGATTTTGACGAAGGCTCGTTTCTATAAAAGTATTATCAGTGATGCTGGATAAAAAAACACACATGGAAGGTGGGAATTTGGTTTAATGATATGTGCCGACAAAAGCTTAAACGGAAGAACTCATGATGAACTCAAGGACTTCCGTTGAGGGTGTAGCTGATATTTATTACAATGCACAGTGGTTTCGTGAGGAACTGGAAAAAGTAAAGGTGTAAATGTATGAGTACACATAAGTACTCCAGCTGATTCACAGGCTTGTTTTTCAAATGCAGCTTTTAATCACCAGTCGTTTATCCTAAAGTCCGTCAAACAGAGTCTAATAGTCCTCAAAACCACCTGAAGTATTCATTGTACTGGTCAGATCTTCAATACAACGTCGTCATTACTCAAGTCGAACGCGAAACTGGCGACAAGGATCTTAGAACCGTCCAAATTACTGAAGAACGAGACATTACTATTGCTACATTGTTATTAATTAACAAGAATATTATAAGCTTCACCCCGTCAATTGTAATCAGTTTACAGCCATTTGCTTCCATTATTTCTTTTTCTTTGTAGCTGGACGGAACCTTAACCTAAACAGCAAAAGAACATCATCCTAATTATTGACTTTGCTCTTTCAATAATTTTTTTTTTAGACAGTTCAGAATAAGACAATTCAGTTAGGGAAGATTCTTAAGAATTGGCTTTGTCATTTAAGGGGTTGAAAAAACTTAACTTCCCAATTCGATTTCTGCGTGATTGATTGTAAACATTATACCTTGACTGCATTATCAGTAGTTTACACTAAAGCAATGGTTCACTCTATCAAAACAAGTCAAAGCCAAGCTACTTCCTCAAGACTCTCATTCTTGGTATTCTCTCTCGCTCCACACTTGTCCTTCACGGTTTGTTCTCGTTCCTTAGTTTGCATTCAGAAAAATCAAATAAATGATAAATTTAAGATTTATAAACGAAACCGAGCGTTTTCTATTGCTTCTCAGTAACGAGTCTACAGCCCAAATCTTTTGCCACCAGTTTGCCTTCAGATATGCTAATGTAAGATTTACTTCGTAGTGCAAGACGTACCTTTTCTAAAATATTAGAACTATTTCTGGTGTTTACGACAGATGTTAGGTTAGGAAGAACCTCTTTTGATGAAAAATCTGGTCGCCACCCAAGTGATTTGACGTTTAACCTGATATCTAACTGGTGTTTTGTTTCTTGCATCAATCGGTTATATCCTTCGGTCGTGAACGTCATTTTTCTGGGGGGAGGTTGGAAAAATAACCCAGAGAACCCAGAAATCCCAGCCACTCTAAGATAATGAAAAGAAAAAGGAAATAAATGAGAAAGAAAACAGTTATTAGAGGCGATGGGAGCTTCACACAGCGGAACCTCAATGCTGTTCACAAGAGTTTTCTCCTGGCACAGCGCAAGATTAATAAAGTATTTCCTCTTCCCGAGACATGTATCAGCCATTCTAAATCTTAAAAATTAGAAGGACGCTTTACTCCAATCCGGATACCACTTCTAAAGCGATAGATATCGGTATTTTATTTTTGTAGAATCAGTTATTTTTCCTTTCGCCTTTCTTGGGATCATTATTTCTTGGTACTTCTGTCCGATGTGGTACTCTCGCTGAGTCAGCCCCTGTTTGATACATATTATTTTGCATGGAGTTCAGAAAATGGTGCACTATTACTTGCAAAAGGAGGGGTGCAAACGACAAAGACTTGTTTGAAGGGCTTTTCACTTACATAGATCCGAATAAAATATTTCGACCCTGTGATATTTGGATATACGGCAATTTAAACCTTCGATGTTCTTTGATTTCAATACTTTAATCCACACACTATCCACATGGCAGCCAACGAGTACCACAACAACTTTCCCTAGGCATCACGGGATGCCTACAAACACAACCTTTTCACACTTACGGTACAGGACACTACAGACCCCACAACTACCTTAAGTGGTTAAGTGTTTACTCAACCTTTCAATGGCTCTCCATCACCCTTCCATCCTATTTACCAACTTACTTGGGAGGTTCATCACATGTGTTGTTAGAGCCTGCGAGTGACGCAGCTTCCCTAAAGAGATGGCACGCTGCAATTTTCAAATCTATTCGCTCTTCCTGTGTAAAAAAATGTATGAAATCAGTAATTGGCCTTGATTGAAATAAAAAATTAGTACAGTGATATCATCTTCACGCAGTTGGCTCACCAAATCAGAGGAGATTTTTGTCTTACAGAAGTCTGAGGTGGATGTGGGAGGCGCGTGCTCGTCAGCCACGAGAATATCCTGCATTGAAAGAAAGGAAATTAAAATGACTGAAGGGGAAATCAACCCAAAAAAAACTGACGGTGTGTTTAGGGTAATTACATGTGAGTAGGGAATGTAAAAGTTAACATTTTGTCCAAAGAATATTATCATATAGGTAAGTTTGACTAAATTGTCACAACATCAATCGGAAAGAACCCTTATTTTCCGTTTTCTGATGAATGAGTCGCCTTAGTAGGAGCGTGGGATACATAGAAAGTCCAAAACGTTATGGAGAGTGTCACATGGGGACCTAGTTAAGGCTTAATTCATTGGAGAGTGTTATTCCATTGCCAAGCTCAAAATCTACCTCCAATGCCATTTAATTGGAGAGTTGACTTTTTAAGATTCAACCGTTGTGTAAAAGAGAGGTTTCTGTACCTGACAGAAGATCATCGTGATATTAGCGTTCTTCGAAGTGATGGGTGTTAACAACGTTTTTACAGCTAGGAAGAGATTGTTGTAGATCTCAAAAAAAACTCTGTTGTTTTGAAAACGTCCTATTGAAGCAGAAAGCTCTCGTGAAATGCCGAGAAAGTTTGTGATGTTAACCTCTTTAATCTGAAAACCAAACAGCATAGTGACAACTTTCAATAAAACAAAGAAATGATCTTAAGATATAGTCTATTCCTTCCATCTCCTTCCTACGTTATAAAGTTAAATCGCGTGAAAGATCATATTAACCACAGAAATACAGTCGTTCTGCTCGTTTGTTTGTTTCTAATTACTTGTTAGTTGCGCAGTAGGAGTGGACCATAAATTCCAAATACACCAGTTAGAGATTCTGCGAGAAGCTTAACTGACAGTCAAAAAAAGATAACAGCAGCAACTTGATTATAAAATAAGAAGGGGTGTGGTCGTCCTATATTAACAAAAAGTAAAAAGACCAGGCAGCCATTGATATGAAATAAATTACAATACAGGTAAGATACGCAACGCCCACAAATAAATAGTTCGCAACAAATCACAAACCAGATTACCAGCAAAGAGGAAAGGGAAAATAAATCAAATCTTTTAAGCGTTTTTACCAACTTTGCGAGAGGGTATAAAAAGACAGGTTACCTTTTGATTGAAGTAATCAAGAAGACCTTTATTTTCACATTTACATGTCTCGTACAAGAGTCTCCACATGGTTGTATATTTGCCATAAACACACTCAAACTGAAGCGTTCCTGAAAAGACAGTTACATGTGCAATATCAGGAACGACCTAATTTCCTTCTTTGAATGAAACAGCCACCTTTCACAAAATCTGCAAGAAAAGGTTAGATCCGAAATAGCAATCTTTGATGGACCCTCCGAAAAACTGTCTAGAGTCGCATTCAAAGCCACAAAACATGTTCAGTAAAACCAGGTTTAACTGAATGAAAATCAGTAACAGAAAACGACAAACATCAGTTCCTGAAACTCCAACGAAAAAGAAATTTAAACAATTTTTAATAAAACAGGTTTGAAAAGT
>NC_142521.1:24572907-24610407 GCF_964205215.1 Stylophora pistillata | reverse complement strand
ATTGTTGTTGGAATATCTGCCGTTACCAGAACGGAAGGATATGGTACAGGAAATACGTATGTAATACTGCTGATCTTCAAGCTAAAATTGGTGTTTGATAACGAATTCATATTATTTCAAAACACATAGGATTTTTATATACAATTTTCTTTTGGGGACCGAGGAAATCCTACCTGAACTTAAAACAACTTAACTGTATTTTAATCAGGCAGCACTAACTCCGACTCTCGTCCATTTTTACGGCACCTTGAGTCTAATTTTTTTCTTTGAGGCAAACAATCCATTTGGGTGTGACCAGATCAAGTTCAAAAAATTCTTAAGTCATGATAAATACAGTTCAACCTGTCTACCACAACCCCCACGGGACAGAATCATCTAACCCTTCTAGAGAGGTGGCCTTGAATTGAGACGTATGAGGCAACGATAAGGCACCGAAATCACACTTTCATAATAAAGTGAACTTTCATTAGGTGCTGGTTATCATTGGACAAGGGACTCATTTGGTCGTTTGTTGGACCAGTCGCAGCCATAATTTTGGTGAGTATTTCCACGACCAGACATATTTTGGTAATTTTTGATCCTAACACTATTTACTTTCCAAGTTTAATCTCTTCATGCTTGGAATGACGATAAAAGTTTTGGTTTCCTTGACTGAAGTAGCCGAAAGTGCCGCACAGAAAAACTCCTTAAGGTAAAACTTTATTTACAATACTGCATTGATGAGGTTGCATTGCTCTTCTCGTTGGTAAATGTGATGATTACCTGCTTTGTGTTATTTATTCTTAACTAAGAAAACCGTAAGTCCTTGTTATTTTAAACAACTACTTTGAAAACTTGCATTTAATTTTTATTTTGGCCGTAAGTCACGGGTTGGTTGCTGGATGGTGACGTTTCTAATCAACATTTGTCAAAAACCGTTCGAAAAAATTCACTAACAAAGAAGATACCCCACTTTTAAAGTAAACTAACGATCTGCCGTAAGATGCTAACTCCTAAAGAGGACAAGTGGTCTTCCACAGCAAATTAAAATGTACGTGAGTAAAATACCCAATTTTGTGACACCTTGTGCCATTGAAAACCACCGATTCAAGCTTTGCGTACCATCTCTGATCTGATTATTTACGTGGTGAGGAGTTTCACGTGTTTATTTTATTTCGTGAAGAATTCCCGTCATACTTTTCACCCTCGTCCCAACGTATGATCTCAATGTGTCACTAGTCTCCTGAATTATTATATATATTCTGCCCTCTAGATCATGTGTGAAGGCAGCTTTGATCCTGATGCCATTGCTGGGAATATCGTGGCTTTTTGGCCTTTTGAGCGTCAACTCTGGAACCATTGCATTTCAGTACTTGTTTGCTATAGTTAACTCCTCACAGGCACGTTTCAACTCCAACAGATATGACACAATGATTAAGTAACAAGTTTTAATCGTTAAAAATGTTTATAACATCGGTTTTGATAGGCGGAACATTCGAGGATACCAAAAGTGCACTGTATAGAGATGAATCGTAAAAAAAGAGGATGAAAGCTATTATATGTATGGATGGTTTGTCTTTTAACTTATGGGAATACAAGTATGGTGTTAATATCCGAAGTACTTCGCCAGTATCGATAACAAAGTATAGTTACGGGATCAGCAAGTGACGAAGCTGTGTACTCGGGTCCTTCAGTTTGATGCTCCTAGGAACCTTACGTCAAATATTACCTGTATATTTACCTGTTCTGCTAAACTTATTGCAATTTAATTTTTTTGTCGTCTCTATTTAAGAAAACCACAAGGACTGTCACACTAATTAATGAAAGCAAGAATCTGCGTATTTTCATGCCGACATTTCACTTAGGGACACCCTTCAAATATTTTCCTTTTTTTTCAGGGTTTCTTCATCTTTACTTTCCACTGCATTGGCAACACAGAGGTGAGCTAACGGATTAAAGAATCTCCATTTATGAAGAATAACTGCGTCGTTGAAACAAAATAGAAATTCAAATTAAGTTTACCACAAGCCAAACTGCTTCTTCCTCCGAACTGAAATAATATTGAAATTGGCTACAAAAAGGTACGATTAAAATAAGATTGTTACTGTAACGATTGCATGAAATCTTCTTAACATTAAGATGACCAAATCATGTAAATCCAAATAACTTATTATCTCTTAGTTTTTGTGACCTTTCACTCTAATTCGTCCCAGGTTCGTGCAGCTTTGGTTAGATTGAAGAAGAGACATTCCGTGAAAGTTTCAACTCAAAATGTAAGTTAGAATTACCCAAAAACCTTTATCAGTCTGTATTGAGAGTCAATTTGTTGAAGAAGTTTTTTTTTTTTTATAGAACCTAATTTAGAGCTGTTCTCAACAGGTATCCTTGGAGAAAATGAGGACCAAATCGAAAGGTAATGTTTCTCCCTTACTATTTCTGCTTAACATAATTTTACTTTTTACTTACTTTTAAGGGCCAAAAAGAATTGATAGTTGTTTAAAACGTTCTTTCAAATACTTGCAACAGAATTATTTTAATACTGTCTTTCAACCTCAATTAACTGGAGTGCTCTAAGATTTTTCAGTTATCGTCATTGTTAAAACTTCATTGAATTTTCCCTGCAGTACTTAAACAATCGGAAGACCTGGGAAATCCAAAAACAAACATAGCGAATGTGACAGAGAGCCCATGAATAGATATTCCATTTCAACGAAGAAACAGTGGGGACCATATTTTTCACATTGACTAAAACAGAAAAGCTAACTCCAGGTCTGCAACGAGGTGTAACGTCAGAGAATCTTGTGCAAGGATTACTTTCATCAGCAACGTCATCTCCAAAAAATAAAATAAAAAATAAAAAAAGTTAAAAGGTTGAATGTAGATATAAAGTTTCAATATTAATAACTTTGCTGGATTGTGTTATGCCCGGATGTGAATCAAGAATCAAAGCCCAAAAAATTGAAAAAAAAAATTGAACTTCTCAGGTACACACTAATGTGCGCAGCGTGTATCCTCACCAGTCTGTATGGGTATCATTAAGTTATGGTGAAACCGAACTCTTTCAACTCCCACTTTAGACACTTTACGCGGACATTCGGAAACAAAGGTTTCGTTTGTCCTTCGAAACACTTTACGCGGACATTCGGAAACAAAGGTTTCGTTTGTCCTTCGAAACGTTCCTGTCACATTATCGTTAAAGTTAACGTGCTCAATACAGGCAATTGAAACTTCCATGTGTGCTATGTCCGTACACCAGGGTTAAAAAACTGCAGAATAGGGAAGTCTCTTGATAAAGAAGCCACGAAGGTAAAACAAATATTCCACTCAAATATAAACAGTGACAAAGAAGTTACTTGCAATTTTAATTTTTACAATAACCGCAGAAATTCTCACGCGCTATATTGGTCGAGAGCCATTGTCAATAAGGTCATAGACCACAAAAATGACGTATCATGTCACGCAATGCTCAGCAATCTGTCGGAGAAAACTTTCTTCGCGCGGAAACATTTGCAGATATTAGAAATATGGACAGCGAGATAAGACGTCAAAGAATTCAAAAGAAAAGTACAAGACGTCAAAACATTGCGGTAAAACCACTTGGCTACGCCTCGAGCTTTCACTTTAGTTTTGAACATTGTTGACATCATTTCTACGATCAATAAAGGACAATAAGGATATAGACGACGTCAATTTGATAAACTGTGTTTCCCGTGAATCTTATGTCCAACATATCAGAATTAAAGAAGGAGAAAATCACCTCATTATTTAGTCTTAAAAATTAATTCAATGCCCTCCTAGTTAAAAGAATAAAACTTTTCATTGGAAAGAGATAGGTGTCAAAAGTATTTTGAGCAAATGCGTTTTAAAGGCCGCGTTAAATTTATCTATCAGCTTAGATTATGATTCTATATTATGTATTGCAAATATGCATTCTCTCGAGCATGTAAGTTACGATCAATCTATAATCTTACTCTTTAATTGTACAAAGGAAAATAAGCCTGACTACATCTCTGATCTTTCCGTGTATCGTACGACCCATTGGAATTTAAGGAATAGCGGCCACAATCTTGTTAAACGCATCTATCATAATCGGTACTATCATGGAATTTGGTCATTCACTCACAAGATATTGTATTTGTGAAATCAGCTCCTGACACATTTAATCAATCAACAAACTTGAGTGACTTTCGCAGGAAATTTAGGACATTTGATTTTTCAAACTTAAAGACCAGTTGCAAATGTATCTAAAGCTTGTCTTTGATATTTTAAATTGTTTTAGCCTGATATTTTCAATTGTAGCTAGATATTTTCAATCATGGCTAGTATTTTTATATTTGACTTTGTTTACTCTCTTATTAATGACCCTGTGGCTCAGATACACGGGGTAACCTGATCCCACTCATTGATATCAGCAAATACGCAGATATCAGGAATGAATTCGTCACGTTATATGAACGACAGGATGGATTGCTACCTGATCTGATCCACTTCACACGGGAAAGGATAGCAAACTCTAAGGATCGTGGGCGGAAAAGTACCCATATTCGTTCTTCAAATTGTTTACACGAATAAGCTTTCCGGATTCAAAAGCTTTCGGATTCGAAGTTCCAACTTGAAATTTCGGAATCAAAATCTCCGCAGACACACCCAACGAGGGAAGGTTTTATTTCGGACTTATCTACCTGTGTGTAAATGGCAAAACACATTCGCTGGTAAAACGTAACAAATTTGTCACGAATCCGGAACAATTTTGAATGTTTAAACCTAGTCTCATTTTTTTAACACCAATATAAAGAAAGAAACTTGCATCAAGTTCCATGCAAAATGAACTTTCAATGATTACAAACATGAATCTGAAGAGTTTAAATATACAAAAACATTCTACCAGTTGAATGCATTTAAATAAAATTTGTTTTCCGGTAAATCATATCGAGACCATAATCGAATCAAATTTTTAAAATATCAGTTTCCTCATTATTTAAGGGAGGTTATACACATCAATAGCAAACCTCACGACCTTGTGGCCATTTATACAACAATAACTAAAATCCGATGAGTTGATAAGACGTAAATTCCTTAAAATTATTCTGGTCATCATCAGTTTCCAAGAGCTGATAAGGACGCAACTCTTCATCTTCTACGTACAAACGGGGCTGAAACAGAAACTAACAAACGACGAAAACTTAGACGAAACATGAACAAATGAGGTAAAAACTTAGTACTCATGATGATAACAGATTGGAATATCGAAGGTTGCCACATCAGAACGTTTCTCAAGAATTCAACACATCCTTTGCAAGAATTTGTTGATGCCATTTATGCCAAAGGCTTTTCGGTACTAACAAAAGAGGGCCGATTTAAAAATTTCACCAAAATCTTCGTCCAAAAGAACAATGCACAAAATGTTGGTTTAGATCCACATTCAGCTCTCATCAAGCAATTGCAGACGGGTTTGTAGTTTATTTTTAGCGGGGCTCCCACGCGCGCTTCGCGCGTCGCGCGCGTGGGGCAGAGCCCCATACTCATGGAATATGATCAACCTCTTTTCGTTTGGTTGTCACGTGACTGACCGAGCGTACGTACGTACGTACATGCCTTCAGATTGCACGGGTAGGGTAGGGTAGGGTAGGGGAGACTATCAAAACGAAGGGAGGGGTGTCTCAGGCGAGTCTTGGAAAATGCACATCTTATATGTTATCATTAATATTACGTACTTGGGAGCTCCGCTTTTAGGCTTGGCTAAATCTATATATTATGCCGCTTTCAAAGTAATCCCACAATGTCCACTCAAAGAGAATGCCTTGCATTATCAAGTTGGCCTTGATACAAAGATTTCACCCACAGTATATGTGTAACTTATCTTTCGACTGGGCATAGTGTAAAAATCACGGTCAAGGAATTTAATCGTAACCAACGTATGTCTCTCGTGGAGCGTTGACTATAAGGTGCGCGACGAAGTCGGAGTTGAACTCGTTTTGCGAATCAACTTAGTTCAACTTAAAATCATTTCCAAACACGGTGTTCGGCGTATTTTTTACCAACTGTAACAAAAATAAGTTTTCTGAAAGAAAAGAGTTGAAAATGCTTGTTGTAGTGTAAGAAAGCATTACACCTCAATTTCCTTCTGAGCTGACATAGTTACACCGAAATAGGGTCAAGGTGTTGAGATTGGCACCTTCGAGCACAACATGTAACACAAAATACAAGCAAAAGTGTTCAAAAAAAGACTTGCTACAACTTTATTGGAATATCACCATCGGCCCCTTTTCCCTCATTCCACTGCCAATGAGGTGGCAAAGTTTCAAAGAGGGCTGTACCATTATAGGCACCTACCAGTACAATTTCTAACATAAACACAGACGTCCAAATATTTCACAACGATTTGTGGCGTGACATATAACGACAAAACAATGAGGACCTGTCACAAGTATATTTGCAATAGAACAACGGTCTATTAAGTCGAGCGTGAACAAGGGTCAAGCGAAAAGCTTCGGTTCACTGGTGGGTGAGGAAAATGAATAATAAGTAGGCGCCTAAAATATATACATTTAACATACTTAACCTCATTTCCCTACTCTGAACCATCCACTAACTTTCGATCCATACTGAACCAATATGTTTTTCTACAAGAGTATCAGAAAAATACTCAGTTGTGACCAAAGAAATCGTCGACAAAGCCATAAAGAACCAGAATAAAAGACACTTCAAAGGACCACTGTTTGAATAAAGTAAACTCAAAAGTGTCGACGCCAAAATTTCAAGTCTGCTACATTCCTGAAAACTCTACCACAAAATAAATCTCACTGAGTTTGGCTAGGAATGCATTCTTCACAAGGAAACCTTGCTGGAATTTGTCGAATTGCTCGGATAAAATCTTTCAAAAACATGATTGTAGAGTTGAACACACTTGGATCGGTAGTAATCCCTTTCATCGAGAATCACTTTTAAATCTCTTCTCGTTGCCGACACCTCATTTTCTAACGACTGATTTTCTTCTATAATGGTTTCTCTCTTTTGAACGCTCTTCCGTCGACACTTCAAAGCGTAACAGCGGTTTTTAACAGCTCTTCTCCTTTTCTTGAGCTTCTGGGCTTGTTGCTTGGGAATGTTTCGAGTGTATTTATTTAACTGTTTCGTTGTCATCTTTTCAAGTTCCTTATCGCTCAAAGCCCGAAGAGATCCTGCTTCCCCATTCCTCTTCTTGACATTCCGTTTCGAAACAACCTTTTGCCTTACTGTGTCTGGGAATGACAAACTTGACTCGGAATTTCGCGTGTTTATGTGTTTAAAGTCTCCCATTCTATCCGCGACGACACCTGGACTTAGCTTGACCTCGTACTCTGGTTAGTAGGTATATAGGAGGGTGGAAATAAACTCGACGAAGAACTGAATTTGCCTTAAACAGATATACAATCGCAAATAAGAACTACGAGACTTCCGGGATTTGTTTTGAAAGCGAAAGCTTTCAACCTGCGTCACTCAGGTCAAGCGTATTGCTTTTATGAATACAAAGGGAAACCCCCTCTCTCAATGTCTCACTTGATTAATTGATTGATTGACTGATTTGGAATGCTGCATCATAAGTCGATAATAATTATAAGCGTTGCGACAACTGTAGCGTAGTTATCCGCTGCTAAAAAGTACTTCTCCCATAGATATGTGACAATTTTTCCGGGAACTGATGTATATGACCACAAAGGCCACTTATTTCAAGACGACTACAAAAATAGACGTAACTCTGATCCTCGTTGAAAATGCTTCACTTTGTATGTTAGAGTGTATAAAGGGGGTGTACAATTTACCCAAAGAAAGATAAATCAGGTAGGTAATGTCATAATGTTACTCTATAACATTAGGGAAACATAACTTTCTTAAAAAATTAAGTAGGTGTACCTTACTCCTCATTTGCCGGAAATGTTTTGGAAAAGAGATAGCATTTATTATATTTGGCTATCTCCATTCTCCCTCGAGGACTCCAATGAGGGAGTATTTTTAAAGCCGGTAGGTTTTGAAGAGAAATATTTGAGTTTTTTAATACCTTAGCATTACTACAATGACCATAACTTTAAATTGGATTGATCATTCCATCCAAACAGTAAAGGTGTAACAGAGAATGACTTGTTCTCTAAATCATTTTTATTTTTCCATCTTCAATAAATTGTGTCTTGGTGTGTGACCAACGTCATGAATTAAGAAAAATAGACCTTTAGGCAAAAGTTGTTGACATTTTGTCTGGTTTCGGTTTCGAAAAGGTGCACCACTTCCGCTTTCGACGCTTTTCACACAAAAAGAAAATTGTGGTTACAGCACTACACCCAAGCATACAAACAGCTATCAAAGAAAGTCTCACAAGTACGTTTTTGTGTCGCAAAAGTAGCATAATATGAGTACGAAGTCGCAAGTCTCGTCTTATTTTTGTTTATATTAATGATCCTAATCCATAATCGCCGAAGCGAGCACAATATCAAGCTTTTTCCAACAAAGAACTGCTATGGAAATAAAGGTTTATTAGCAAAACAAGAACACTTTCGTTTGACTGAACTAACGTACTTGAAGCAACAATCTTCCCCGCAACTGCATCAAGAGGTTTTGTTATTTTACAGTAGTGGCGTACAGCGATTAAACCGGAGTTCCGGTTTTAATGTAGGTGTTGAGATCTCTACCAAGACCAGCTCAGTGTCAACTGTTTGTTCGTCTACAATGGACTTTGTGACACAAATGTTGGTCTCCAGCTCCTGTAGACTATTGTTTCATGCCAGGTTCTCTAATTCCAGAAAGAAGTTTGGGGGAACAAGATGTTTCATCATTAATTCCTTTCTGCAATCTGACTGTAGCTGCAGAAACTTTTTCTTGTATTCACTTCTCTCTTTTAATACCTTGCAAAGCTTCTCTCTGTCATCTTCCAACTGCTTCTTTAACAACTGATTTTCGTTGAAAAGATCCTCCTGAAACTGTTGCCGACGTCTACGACAAGTCAAAGCATAACCTCGATTCTTGAGGTTACGACGCTTGCGCCGTATTTTGGCAGCTTCTTCTCTGGGCATTCCCCGAAGAAGCTTGTTTAGCTCCTGAACTCGAAGATTCTTAATTTCTTCGTCAGAAAGATCTTTGATTTTTCTTTGGCTTGTGGCAGTTGAGACTACATCTTCAATCTTCCCTCCCCAATTAAACAGGTCTTTTATGTCGTCATCTGAGTCGCTCTTGATGTCTTCTTCAAACAGTAAGTTGTTCACTGACCATGGTGTATCACTGATATCCACTGGCTCGGAAAACACGTTGTCGTACAGCAACCTTTCATCCATTTTCTTCTTAGTTTGTTATAGAAGCTCCCAAGCGTTCAAAATAATTCAAGAATGAAGGACAACACTGTGTTTTCTTCATAAAATATGAAAGAAATCCAGTCATAACCAATCAGAACCGCAGTATGGAAGGGAAAATTCCCTCCGATAGGGGATTACCCTTTCCCGACGTCATGCACAAGTCGATTTCGCTGAAATGACTTAAATTTCCGAGAAACATAGTGATTTATTAAAATTATTGTTATTTAGCATTTAATGATTCGCCTGACAGTTTAAAGGGCTATGTTTTTTGCATAGTATCAATTTTCTTGCAACAAACCACATTAGAGAGCCTTTTTGCAGCGAAATATATATCGTGACGGTGAAAACGGAGGAAAATAAGCGAAAACTATATGGATTGACATGCCACATACAGCTTTGACCAGATACTCATCCGGTTACTGTTCCTGAGACTGAAAGAGGGTAAAATGTAGGAAAATTAGGGTAAGTGTTTGTAAATCTTGTTTGAGCAGGATAGCAAAAGAGTCGCCAGTTTGGCAATAAATCTAATGTTTCCTTAAGATAACAGTATTAAATAACAGCTAAATTATAATCGGGCCAGTTGATTTAGTCTCAAGCCAATGAGGCTTGCAAAGATCACAAAATTTTGATTTATGCGGGTCATTTAGGCTCCACTGCTTATTGTTCTCTTATGAAAGGAACAAGTGTGCAAATTTTTTCAAATATGTTGCTTAATGGATAGCCAAGCATTTCGCCCTACCGTGTCAAAAGAAATGATTCACTTTCCGACCGGAAACAGCTAACAAAAAGTATCTTGCTTCCAGAAAATATAGCGGAAAATGGGTGTTTTTCGGATAACAACTAAGCGTGGCGGTCCTTTCAAGCATGAATGCTCTATAATAGCGTCGGAATTTCTGGAGAATGAGAAAAAATTTGACTTTTAGCAAAAGGTGTTATAACATAACCAAAGTAAAGCGCGCGCTCTGATTGGTCAAATTAGCGTCCCCCATTTGCCCATGGGTGTACGCTGCTGACGTGAGCAAATGCAAAGACTATTTTTCCGCGCGCGCTTGTTTTTTTCTGGTCACGTAAGATTTGTTAAATAAAAGGGAACTCTAGCTACAGTGTGTTAATGTTATGTTATAAAACAAATGGTAAACACCACAGCGTACACTATTGAGTTATGGATGCACTTGGGAGGTTTGCTAAGCACTCAAGAAGCTAGAGTCGCTCTCGGCTATCGCCTCGAGCGACTCTTACGCTTCTTTCGTGCTTAGCAACCTCCCGCGTGCATCCATAACTCAATAGTGTACGGTGTGGTGTTTACCATTTGTTAATTGGGGACAGTTTGCAGAGAGATTATCTGACGCGTAGTTGTAGAATGATATAAACGCTTTAATTACGATCATCTCATGCTTGTTGACAACCTCGGGCTGGACAAGCTCCAAGTCCAAACATTTCCACCATTTGTGACATTTTGTGTTGTCTTCAATTATCTACGCCTACGGTAAAAACTGAACGAAAGAAAACTTGAATTAACAACTGATCCGGATAGAAGAATATTATAAACCTGATACTTACATTTTCCGTGCAATCAACGGTAGGGAAAAAACAAAACTGCAAACAAGCATAGCATTTACGGTCCCCGACACGAAACTATACACTTATACCACACCAAGTGCTACTGAGCCACGTGACCTAATCGCTACCAGTTCGCAATTGGTTCATTCGGTCGCGAGTCGGCCCAAACATCCACCCCGCCTTGGGGCGATCTCATAAAGCGTCCCAATTCTGTGGTTTCTTACATCGATTCTAAGTCATTTTCCAACAAACAAAGTTTCTGAATCGGACGAACGTAGACATTGTCCTTAGTTTCAACCTTTACAGTTCGCACTAGGCCATGCGGGCCGGGGTACGTCTCAATGACATGTCCGAGGTTCCAATGTCCCCTTGGAGTGTTATCGTTAACTAGCAGCACCAACGCATTGTGTTTGACATCAGGCAACGCCTTCCGCCATTTAGCCCGGGACTGTAAGCTGGGTAAATACTCCTTAAGCCACCTCTTTTAGGACAGATTGGCAAGGTATTGTACCTGCCTCCACTTCTTCTTATACATGTCGAACTTGTCGAAGACTCCAGGTGGTAAGCAAATAACCTTGCGCTGCATAAGGAAGTGGGCGGGTGTTAGTGGCTCAAAGTCACTAGGATCGTCAGAGTTTACAGTTAGGGCTTTGCCGTTCAGAACACGCTCGACCTCGGTAAGCAGTGTTTGCAAGACAACATCTATGACCACGTGTCCACCTATGATAGCTTTGATGACTGTCTTCGCACTACGAACCAAACGTTCCCATACACCGGATATACTTGATGCAGTTGGGGTTGAAATATCCATTTACAGCCATATTGAATAAGTTCACTCTCAATCTGTCCCTGGTTCCATTTCTCAAACTCTCCTTTAGTTCGCGCTGCGCTCCCACAAAGTTGGAGCCATTATCACAACGAATCTCTTTCACGTCGCCTCTACGATTGATGAAGCGCCTTAGGCACATGACGAAATCATCCGTGTCCATTGCGTTAACAACTTCCAGGTGCACACAACGGGTGGTTAGACAGGTAAAGAGACAAAACCAACGCTTTGTGCTCCCTCGGCCATGTTTGACGTACAGGGGGCCGAAAAGGTCCATTCCTGTATATGAGAAAGGTGGTTCATATGCCATCAGACGTGCCTCCGGTAAAGGTGCCATCTGTAGGGTCATGGGTTTGGCCAGGACTTTCTTGCACCTGACGCATCGGGAAAGGACTGAGCGAACTAGAACACGGATTTGAGGAATCCAGAAGTCTTCCCACATCTTGGCTATTGCATGCTCACGCCCCAGATGACCAATGAAATGATGGACATGACGAACAATCTTCTCAGCTACAGCATGATTCCTGGGCAGAATGATTTGTCGGCCCTTGTTAGATTCAGATACTCTTTTCTGGCCACGTCCATTGACTCTTAGTACTCCCTGATCATCCAATCCGAGATTTAAGGCTGCAATCTTGCTCGATGCTCGGACGGCACCATTAGACCTCAGATCCTTCATCTGCTGTGCATATGCTGAGCCCTGAACGATCCTTGCGATAGCCACTGTACCTGCATTCAAATCGTCGACAGTTAACCTTCTAATCTGGACCTTCCCTTTATCTTTAACGAACTGTATAAACCGTAGGAGCCATGCTACCTTGCGCCTACGGCGGGTCCAACCTGAGCAGGTTGTAATAAGGGCTTGGAGAGGGTCTTCCATAGAATCTTTGATGGGTTCAAAATTTGAACTTCCTTTCTTCGCCACCACTGAACCAGAGCTCAGTTCCAGGGAGTGTACATGAGTTTCTTTCTTTTGTTCCAAATCTTCACGAGGTAGGGTTCTACACTCTTGTTTCGGCCAGGAATGCTCTGGTCCCCACAAAAAGTCATGTCCACGAAGCCAACTGTGGTCGGCAGTCAGAGAAGATGGGGTCAGTCCCCTTGACACCTTGTCTGGGGGATTCAAAGTCCCTGGCACATGATTCCAATCCTGCACGGGTGAGTGCTCCTTTATTTCTTCAACTCTGTTGGCAACGAAGGTTTGAAGTCTTCGTTCCTCATTCCTTAGATAGTGCAGTACTATCTCACTGTCGGTCCATAACAATGTCCTGTCAATGTTCAGTTCTAATTCTTCTCGCAGCATTTTACACACACGAGTTGCAGGTAATGCTGCCTGCAACTCTAGTCTGGGAATACTGACAAACTTCACTGGTGCATTCCTAGCCTTTCCCATGACAAAGGTACAATGAACCCGACCATCTGGATACTCAGCTCGCAGATAGGACGATACACCATACCCAACTTCTGATGCGTCCGAAAAGACATGGGGCTGCAACTTGCAGTCTTTCGGGTCACCATCTTGTAAAAAATAGGATCGTGGAAAGCGCAACTGTGACAAAGAAGGTAGTTGAATCTTCCACGTCCTCCACTTTGATAGAAACTCTTCACCAAGAGGCTCGTCCCATCCAACGTTAGCCTTCCTAATGTCTTGCACTAAACTTCTTGCAGCTAGCGTTACGGGTGCAGCGAGCCCTAGCGGGTCGAACAAGGAACAAACAGTAGACAAGATGCCACGTTTTGTATCAGGGCGATCAAGATGCCTTATTTTGAAGTCAAGAGTATCATCTCCAACAAACCAAAGTACCCCCAGTGCTCTCTCAACGGGTGGGTCTTCCAAATCGAGGTCGAGAGTTTGGTTGGACAGTTTGTCACTTTGAACTGTCTTCAGCACTTCCTTCGAATTTGACGTAAACTACGTCAGGTTGAAACTTCCTCGTGCAAGGATGTTGACTATATCTCGGGCCAGGTGAACGGCTGACTGCTCATCATTCTCAGAAGGAAGAGCATCATCAACGTAGAAATTTCCCTTTAGAGCTGCAATGACACTGGGGCTGAAGTCCTCAGCATTGTCATCGGCGACTCACCTCAGGGTGGAGTTAGCTACGCAAGGGGAAGATGCTGCTCCAAATACATGTACTTTCATAACATAAACATCAGGTGGGTCTTCGTAGGTATTTGTCCACCATAGAAACCTCAATGAATCCTGGTCCTTTTCACGTACACGAATCTGGTGGAACATTCCTTCAATATCTGCGGCAATACCAATCGTATCTTGGCGAAAACGCAGGAGGACACCGACTAAACTGTTGGTCATGTCTGACCCGCTCAGCAGATTCTTGTTAAGCGAGGTCCCTTCGAACTCGGCTGCCACATCGAAAACAATACGCACCTTTCCAGGCTTGGTAGGGGAAGTTACGGGTTGATGTGGGAGATACCAATGGGTACTGGATTCCTTAGCTAACTTCTTCTCAGACAACTTGCGAGCAACTCCACTACTGATGTAACTGTCCATTACCTCGCGATACTTGATGGCCATCTCTTCATTCCCCGACTTCGTCAGGCGACGTCTCAGGGACTCTGAGCGCTGTCTGACCATATCCGCCTCCCGGACAGCTCAATGGATAGAGCGCTGGACTGTTGTGCGGGAGGTCGAGGGTTCAAGCCCCGGCCGGACCAACACTCAAGGTCTTAAAATAATTGAGAAGAATTTGCTACCTTTCTATAACATCAAGAAATGGTTAGAAATTCCAGTCTTCTCGGATAGGGACGAATAAATGGAGGTTCCGTCTGCTGCGGGGTTGGGGTACGAGACGTTAATTTCCCACACACGAGATTACTGGGTGATGGATGTCCTCCCCTGGGGTGGGATGGGTGGGAAGGTGAGATCAATAGACCGAAGCGGCTGCCAGAGGCGCCTGATATGCTGACGTCTGTTCTAAACCTTACACTGCGCCCGTAATTCAGCCTCTGGGATGCAAGTGGTCAGATATAAACTATATTCGTATATTCGTATCAAGATTATTTGGAAACCAGCGTTCATCTTTCTTCCAAAGCATGCCCACTTCATAACGTCCATCCGCAAGACGTGTGGTGTCTTCAATTATTTGCATTGCTCTCTTATCTTTAATTGAGAGGGGCTTTTCTCCTGACTTAACTACTCCATACTCTTCAAGCTTCCAAAACTTTTAAATGAGGTCAACGGGCTTGTGATCAACTGAAACAAAGTTAACTGAGACTTCCTGGGTGTTCTTGCCACCATAGCAACTGCAAACACGCCAACCAAGGAGGTAACGACAACCATAAAGTCCTTTCCTTGCATCCTCAGGAACTCGAACTCTTTCTGTATATGCGCATAGGGAATGTTGTTTCCCACAAGAATGGACACTCTCTTAATATCAACTGCTGGAAACTCAATGTCACACAAGTGAGGGTGGTTGTGGACATCAATTCGCTCTGGCAAGGCTCGCTGTGACTTATTAAGGTCAGGTAGGACATAGGCCTCAGAAATCTTAATACTTTCCCCAGAACTCTCCACGGAACTGAACGTAAAGGATACTCGATTAGACTCTACTACCTTGCCACTGTTCGTGATTGTATTAATTCCAATCTGCTCAGGTATTCCTTGTATACCAAGATGATCCACTAAACCAAGGTCGATGAGGGTATCCGTACAGCCACTATCTAGGAAGGCGTAGGTCGATACAGTACTACCATTCGATGCGGTGATAATGACAGGTACAACCTTCAACAGAACTTGTGTTTCTGTGGTAGACAAGCCAGCAGACGATATGGATATTGGTTCAGGTTTGTCTGGATTAGCATCAGCGGTTTTACTTGTATTCACTGCCTCGTGACTAGTGGGATGAAGGGTGGCTGGGGGCTTGTCACCTTTGTCATTGGACTCCTTATTGTTGGGTGAGTTAGGACGGAGGCCATCCTGAACTTTGTCAGTATGCAGAAGACTAAGGTGACGCCCTGGGCATTTTGAACATGCAGGCAGTTCAGGGCACGAGCTAGAACCATGACCAGGCCTTTCAATGCCGCAGTTGAAACAAAATCCACAGGAGGTCGCATACTGTCTTCGGACTGCAACATGCTCGCAATTCTTGATTATAGGGCAATATTGAAGTTTATGACGCTTAGACTTGCAGACTCCACAGTTTCTCAAGCCAGAGGCGGGATGATTAATTCCAAGTTCCGTGGCACCAATTGTGGAAGTCCTTATTGGAGGCTTGGGAGGCACCTTAGGCTCTTTATTCTCACGCCTCAATATTTGACCTCCAAACACTGGTTCGTTTCTAATGGACGCTTGTCTCTTCACAAAGGCAGCAATGTTCTTCAGCCGAGGAGACCTTCCACTCTTAACAATCTCGTAGTTTTCGTTTTGCCATTTGATGATCAGATCATTAGGAAGACGGCTAACGATACGCTTGAGGTTTGTTGCGACGTTCGCTTCACGTTCAGTGTCGCCTTGAAGGATTTTTGTAGCTGTATTCAGCTTCTCAGAAAAGTTCATAAGTCCAATATTATCCCCATAGGTCAGCCTTGGCCCAGCTACAAGATCTTCCATGCATGCTTGAGTTACCCTTATTGTTTGACCAAATCGTTCCTCAAGGGTTTTCATGATGTCGTTGAATGAATGAACAGCCTCTGATTCGCTTTACCACTTCCAAAGCTTCTCCAGTAACAAACTTAGGGAGATATTCAACACGCTGGGCATCAGTAAGCAAATCACTTTCGAGATGTATACGCATTTGGTCACGAAAGAAGGGGAAATCCACTGGATTCCCACTAAACCGTGTCGGCTGCATTCCACTCAGCATTAATTTTTAAATACAATTTAGCTATGAGCTATGTGGGTTTATAATTTAGATATATATACTTTTTACTCAAATATTGTCACATAAGATATGTATTTTTTATCTTGTGAGGAAATAAAGACTACTACTACTACAAGTAGCCCTCTGTGATTGTTGGACACTGCGTACTCTAAATGTCTGGGGTGACTTCACGCTGTCAAGGATCTTAGGGACATTAGACTCTATCGTTCACAAGGATGACTTCGGTTGAGTTTTCATGCTGTCCCGAGACTCCAAAATTCCCGACACTGGAGTGGCCGGCGTTTCTGTACAAGGGTTCAGTTGGGATACAGTCTCATTACCAATGACGGAGGTGGCACCCGGGTTTGCGTCAGATCCACTGGCCTTAATTTTGTCAGAGGTGACCGCAGTAGAATGTGGGCTCTTATCAACCAGGAACGTGATAGCATCTAAGGGACTAGCAGCGCCAGCTGTCAGACCTCCATCATCGTGGTACTCCGTTTCAATCTTCCATTTTAGTTCAGCTAATGTTGCTTCCTCTTCTATGCGCCTAAGTTCCATTCTTTGTTTGTGCTCGTATGCCATTCGAGCTGCTTCAGCTTCTTCCTTTACCCTAGCCCTTGCCAGGTCAAGTTTCATTTTCGAGACAAGCACCCTTTTCAGAGATTTCCTACGTGACGAAGAAGACTTATAGTAGACTGACACATTGTCATCACGTTCCACGTCCTGATCTGGTAGTCTAGGATCCATTCCAACATTTCCAGGTGGAGAGCCCAATTTTTGCGAGAAACCTTCGCACTCATTAATGACGTCAGGCGCATTTCGTTTCAGGTTAGAATAACGATTCTGTACCTCTTCTAAGCGCTTTCTCTCATTCATTCCAACAAGGTATTTCTTGTGTAGCTCTTCCAGTGCCTCCCACTTTTCCGAGAGAAGATCAATATTTCTCTTAGTTTCCTCTGGGCTTTGGCCCGCATGGAGTTTGGACGGAATTACCCTCAGTAAATTTTCAATTTCCTAGCAAACATTTGCCCACAGCATAGCCGTGCTGCGTTGCTCCCGCGAGTCCCTTTGCCGTTCCAATCCTTCGAAATCGACGCGAGTGCCTGGTGGGGGCCTGAGTATGAGTGAGAGGCCGCCGTAGCTTAATGGCCAAGCAAAAACATCTGTTGTGGTACAAACAGGACTAACGTTACCATCTACTGTCGATGTATCAATTCTTCCAGGAAACTGGATAGGAAAATCGGGCAGTCCAGGATCCATTCCATCTCCAACGTAAACGAAACCATTTACGTATGATGGACGATCCTCGCAGTAGATAGCGCTATTTGAGCAATAGCGAAATTCAGACCTGAAAAAAATCAGGCCTGTACGGGACTCGAACCACTGACCTCTGCGATACTAGTGCAGCGCTCTAACCAATTGAGCTAACAAGCCAACTGAGAGCAGGCCGTTAAGTTGATTCGTAATGAACCCGTGAAAGTGATAAATGAGATAGAATAAATATATGAAAATCATATATTTTGAACTGCGGTATTTGATACGTATGATGGACGATCCTCGCAGTAGATAGCGCTATCTACTGCGAGGATCGTCCATCATACGTATCAAATACCGCAGTTCAAAATATATGATTTTCATATATTTATTCTATCTCGAAACCATTTACATTCGTTCCACTGTCGAGGTCGAAATCCAAACGATTTGATGCATCCATCGCTCGACAAAATCCAATTGCAATCAAATATTTAGAAAGAAAATTTTTTACTGATGTCGGGGACAATTTGCAGAGAGATTTTCTGACGCGTAGTTCTAGAATGATATAAACGCTTTAATTACGATCATCTCATGCTTGTTGACAACCTCGGGTTCGACAAGCTCCGAGTACAAACATTTCCACCATTTGTGACATTTTGCGTTGTCTTGAATGATCTACGCCTACGGTAAAAACTGAACGAAAGAAAACTTGAATTAACAACTGATCCGGGTAGAAGGAAATTATAAACCTGATACTTACATTCTCTGTGCAATCAACGGTAGGGAAAAAACAAAACTGCAACAAGCATAGCATTCACGGTCCCCGACACGAATCTATGCACTTAAACCACACCATGTGCTACTGAGCCACGAGACCCAATCGATACCAGTTCGCAATTGGTTCATTCGGCCGCTAGTCGGCCCAAACAAAAGGGCCATTTTCAAATAACCACAAGTTACGTTCCGGCGATATAACAGCATGTTTCAGTCTAACGGCTAATTTGACATTGTTGTGCGAAATCTTCAACAATGAAGAAACTGGGCTCTCTACAACCGCCTCCCGGTTAGCTCAATGGATAGAGCACTGGACTGTTGTGCGGGAGGTTGAGGGTTCGAGCCCGGGCCGGACTAACACTCAAAGTCTTAAAATAATTGAGAAGAATTTGCTACCTTTCTCTAACATCAAGAAATGGTTAGATATTCTAGTCTTCGCGGATAGAGAAGAATAAATGGAGGTCCCGTCTCCTGCAGGGTTAGGGAACGTAGGAGACGTTAATTTCCCACGCACGAGATTACTGTGTGTTGGATGTCCTCCCCTGGGGTGGGATGGGTGGGTACAAAGGAGTTAGGTGTCAATTGGGACGAAAGTTCTGTTCCTTTCTACAGCCATTTCCGGGGGGAATGAATTAAACAAAGCTAAAAACTCTCCATAAGAAAACTGTGAATTCTGAACAATGCTTTTGGTGGCTTTTATGTCGAGAAAGTTGCAAATGCCTGATAAAAATGGGTAACTAGGTGAATGGTAAATGATTCCCTTAACGAGCATTGTTCATCCCTGACAAAACCCAAAGTGCAAACTTTTCTCAAACATTTACACATTGCCAGAAATTTGGGACAATATGGCGGAGGCGGTTCTCGTGTTACAAGCAAAATGGCACCGAGACGGTATAAGAAAATGTATGGGAAAAGATTGTTTTTTCAAAATGGGTGTCTAAGAATGGGATATTAGGGACCTTAAGATAGGACGACGGTCGAGCTAGGACGGCTACCGGAAGTAAATTTACACAACCGGGCATGCGCACGAGAATTCTTGCCTCGCGTGTTTGCCGTCGTGGTCTCGTCGAGGACGCCATTGAGGGAGTTTTGCCATCGTGTCGAGAACGTGAGTATTTTCATCTTCTTCTGACTTGTAAAACATTGTACTCGATTCTAGTTTCATACATATCGATGGGAATGCTTATTAACATGATATTTTTCGTGTTTGTAATGTAAATGAATTCAAATAGGAATAAATATTTATAAGTGTATTGACCGTCTATTTTTTTGTGTTTTCAGTCGCCATCCTGGATGCTCCCGCGAAAAACACAGCAAAGAAAAGTAAATCGATGTAAGTAAAGTTGAGCAATTCTGATAGGAGTATAGTGTTTAAATCAAGTAGAGAGAGCAAACTGAAGGGCAACTCGATTTTTAAGTAAAAATCTAGACTGTAAGTTTGGTAATTGTTTACCTTTCGTCGAGTATCAGTCAGGATTCACATAAATTAAGGTTACTCTTTATTCAAGGATTGATTTGATTATAATCTTTAGGAAGCCTATGGTATAGAGTACTGTTCATGACGAGAAATTATGTCGAGAAATATTGGTTGTAGATCCATTTACTGGGACTAAAAAAGGGCACGGTGGCGAGAGGAACTAAATGGGAAGAGGTCGCCGAAAACTTAAACAAAATTCAGCAAGTGTACTTTAAAGTTGACAAGCGGGCAGTCCGAGATCGTTGCAACCTACGTTCAAAAGATTTGAGAAACAAGTTTAAAAGGGGAGAAAAAGAAAGTGGAATCGAAACTGATATGACAGTTGAAATGGCACTGGAGGAACTGATTGAGAAAGAAAATGCATCGGATAACGAGCAGAGAGTTGTTGAGAACCAGAAGAAAGTCAAGGAAAGTGAAGACTGGTTACTGTTTTTTTTTTTGGGAGGGGGTCTATTATGAACCATAGACTTACCTACAGGCCCGTACATATTTGCAATCATACCATTGGGCGAGGTAAATGATTGGAATTTTAGTGCGTGTACCGCTTGTGACCATTGTATACGACTCTTTTGAATTCCCCAGGACGACAGATTGGTCTTACGGTCCCATCTATGAAACCTATACAATTGTCCAGTGCTGCACCTTTGTCATGGACTGCTTCAGCATACCTCTCTAGACTAACAGGGTCTAGAATTGTGTGGTTCCACGGGCTTATTCTGTGGCCGTGTGCGTTGTAAATGTAATCCAAAACGACGTTGTATATCATGCTCAGCTCTGTTACTGGTCGCTCGAAACGAGGGATCAAATCGGAGTAGCGACACGGATAAGTCAGTCGTCTTAACACCAGACATAGTCCTTCTATTCCGGGAGCTGTTGAGCCTTGGTGGCAAGAAAACGTTCCAGGAATATCCAGTGCTTCGGCTAGTCTTGGTATTTCATTTTTTGTGAATCGAAATCCAGCTTTGCATTCCGTATCGTCCATCGCATCCAAGTCGAATCTTTCGTAGTCTTCATATGAAAATTCTGGATTCTTCGAGAAGTTTCCTTCATATAGCAAAATAAATTCCTTGTCATCGATAATGCCATTGTTTTAGCTTTCCAGGAGAAGATTCCTAGCATCTTTAAACGATGTCATTGCTGTTATAAAGGGAAAATTATCGGCGTCGCCGTCTTACTCAAAAATACACAATCTTAAGTATTTTGTTTTTGGCGGCAACGACGGGACTCGTCCCAGTCTTACTCCACAGTGTCGTCCCTGTTGTAGCTCCCCATCTTGGTATCTTAAGTTCCCTATTCTTTCGCTGCGTACTTGGAAATGCAGCCTGAATCGGTTAAAGCGTCCATCGTTACGAAAAAGAAATACTCAAATTCGAGCCTACCTTTTCCCAAGTTATACGATTAAACTTATAATTCTGACTCCATTTTCCCATACAAACTCTTAAAATCTGCTTCGACTAGGTGTTACAATTCTTTTGTCGTGGGAACAACCTTGTGAAGATTCGCAACTGCGTAGTTCGATATGCATTCTTCAGAAGTTTGCTCAACTAAATCGCTCGTCAACGGTCGAATATGTTGGCCCACAAAATTACCTTGAGCCGGGAGACTCTTCGTATTTTCGCAAAGCTCAAAAGTCCAATACGCCATTTTTAAATACCCCAGTTTTAGGAAGGAAGAACACGAAAGATACAAGTCCCTGTAACTGCACAATTTCGCCGCCATTTTCTTTGTTTTGACGTCTCCCTTGGCTTTCCGGGATAGTAACGTACCAGGCCTTTCTCTGGCGGGGTTTTACGAAAATAGAAAGTTACGTGTTCACTCCACTTCCAACGCCGCCATATTGAATTGTCTGTAATACGATGTACCGCTGACATTTCTTAACGGGCTCGAAATGTCCCCGATTTCTAGTGATTAGAAGGCGGTAAAAAAAATTCCCCCGCAAATAAAAGGGTATGGATGAAAAAGAAGATAACTTACTTAAATTTTTGGTAGCCAAACAAACCCTACGTGTCATTGGATTGGTATGGTCATATCGGCCTTTGATCGTGTTATTGAGTTAATAGGGACCTTTAGCACTGAAGACGAGAGCGTGGACGACTACGTATATGACCGATTTAGGCCTGGGACGCGACCGTCGTCCACGGCGGGAGACAAACACTTTAGCACATCGGTTACGTGGACGCGTCCTTTACTGCTAATTTGAAAATGCAAAAATTATCCACTAAAACAATTCAACTTTTTTTCAGTGTTGTAATCAACGTCAAGTGATTCAGAGCTAAGCTAAGTTTACATACACAGTCGATCCGAGCGGTTCGGATATTTTTCAAAGCCCAGAAATCTTAAAAATGCCAGCTGGTATAAATTACAAAAAAGTAACGAAATGTCCGCGATTTCTATTTATAAAAGCATTTATAAGGCTACGTACTTACCCTACAGCACTTTTATCATCATTCGCCATTGCTTTCTCCGCTGTAAATTGTAAAGCGCAATCTGCGACTCGAAAGAAATCAAGTTTTTTTCCGTCACGGTACGATCAAATCACTTTCGGCACTGTTTTTATTCCCCAACCGACCCTTTAGATTGAAGAAATCCCTAAGATAGGTAAGTAGAAATTAGAAAACAAATAAAACATACTCACGTTCCCGTCAAGACGGCAAATGGCGGCAAATGGCGTCCTGAACGAGATGTGGACGACGACTCGTGCTCGATTAAGCATGCGTGGTAGCATCGAAGTTCGTTTTCCCAACTTCCGGTCGGTCACGTTCACGTTCACGTTCTCGTCGTCACTGCTAAAGGTCCCTATTAACTTTCACAACGAGATAATTACCTTACAAGCTGAAAGAAGGGAATGTAAGCGAAAGGAGAGGAAAGGAAGGTAAACATCAATAGAAGTAGTCCTCCATCCAGAGAAACATGTAACAGAAGGCTGTGCGGAAAGAGGAAAGAGGAACCAATGGAAGAAAAGCGAAAAATGTACAAAACACCAATACTGGCGGTCACAAAAAAGAAAATAAACTGAGGGACAGGAAGTTAACAGACAGCTGTAGTAAACAACACAACTACGGTCAAGCTGTATATCCAGTAACTTCAAAGTTTTATTTGACCATTGTTATTCATGAAACTAAAGGAAAAATAATTGGCACCCTATATTCAGGGGTCACTAGGGAAGGAGGAAGGGAGTCTGGCAGTCAGGAACTGGCCCCCTTTCAAATATACCTGTCTCCCTTAAAATGGGGCTTTGTCATTTTAAGGTAAATCGAAGTCCGACATTGCAGTTTTAACTGTAAAGTGTTTTCACCCTCATTAAATAAAGTTATCCCTCCCTCCCTCCCAAAATGTCGTTCCTCGTAGGTCGTAATAATTCTTTGTATGTTCCATCAGTTCTTTGATACTCTTTGCATGTTCACTATTTATAACTCTTAAAACTATGCAGACTATTTTTCGGAGGCGTTGATTTACAAGTGGTAGTTCGCATTAGGGCATTCCGTTTTCATTAAAGACAAAACGGGGGGCGAACTCGTTAATTTTCCCTAGCTTTGCAGTGTTGTTTTTATCGCAGAAATGCCATGTCTCTGAACAGTAGTTGAAGTACAGAATAATGAATGCGAGGTACAGACACTTTCTCATTTCAAATGGTAGGATCTTTTTCACTTGCTTGAGTACAGCGATCAGCTGCGCCAAGGATGATTGCTGATGACACAAACATTTCACTGTAGGCTAAAACAGATCTCAAACAAGCCTTAACCCCTGAACTAAGTAACTCAAGCTGCTGGCTTAAAGCCAAAAAGCTTAGCTTAAACGTTGCCAAAACAGAGCCAATGATAATTGGGTCATGGCAGAGATTATCTGTCCAAAATGAAGACGTCGTAATAAGAATTGACGATCGAATTATCAAGAGGGCTGGACAAACGAAATCCTTCGGGGTTACCATAGATGCTCTCCTTACTTGGTGCAAACACGTTGAAGAAATAAGCAAGAAGGTATTCCCCAAAAGTTGCATTAGCATATCCCCGGGAATGTCACTTAATGAATTCAATAAATCTCGGCTGGAAACTTCCTTCTGGGACTTTCTCGATAGGTACTTGTGTGCTAGGCTCCTACTCGACTTGTCCCTCATGATAAAGACATGTTGTATCCTTTTCAACATGGTTTTAGAAAAGGGAAGTCATGTGTCACCCAGCTCACTGAAGTTTTCTACGACATTGGTAAAGCTTTGGACCGTGGGTTAGAATCTGACGTTATCTGTCTTGACTTTGCAAAGGCTTTTGATTCTGTGTGCCCAGCAAAACTAGTGTCTAAACTGAAAGCTTTTGGAATTGATAACCCTTTACTCTCTTGGTTCCACCTATACCTAACTGAAAGGCATCAGAGAGTGATTATAAATGGAACTTCAAGTAAATGGACTGCTGTTGGATCTGGTGTCCCTCAAGGGTCTTTATTAGGACCTATTCTATTTTTATTGTATGTTAATGACATGCCTACTGTAGTTAAGAGTGCGTTTCTGGCTATGTTTGCTGATGATTCTAAACGTTATGAGATCATAAATAATATAAATGATTGTAACGATTTGCAAGGGGACATGCACTCGGTCTATGATTGGTCGTTAGCAAATCAATTATATTTCCAGCCTAAAAAGTGCGGTAATCTACGTATATCTAGAAAGCGCATAAGCCCCCATCGTAGCTATAATTTAAATGGTATAGATTTGGAGGTTGTCTCAACTGAAAAAGATTTGGGGATTATAATTGCAAAGGACACCTCCTGGAAAGAACACTTACTTATGATAGTTGCTAAAGCAAATAGGCTTCTAGGTTTTCTTAAACGAAATTGCGCAGGGTTGGTTGTGAGGGCCCACTTTTGCGACTTTACTGCTCCTTAGTACATTCCCATTTTTGTTATTGTTCTTAGCTATGGGCACCTTAGTCTAGTATTAGTAGTTTACTCTTAGTGGAAAGGGTACAGAGAAGAGCCACACATTTTATTCTTAGAAATAGTACCCTATCCTATAAGGATCGTCTTGTTAGTCTTAAACTATTACCACTTAACTATTGGTTGGAGTATTTAGATCTCATATTTTTCTTTAAATGTCTTCATGGACATATCGATCTAACCCCAACCGATTGATAATTATTTTCCACCTGTTACCAGTCAGACTCGCCTAGGATGCTCAGCTTTTACCTTTAAACTAAATATGAGCAAAACATCTACTTTTGGAGACTTTTATTTAATTAGAATTATCCCCTTGTGGAACAATATTCCAGTTGATGCTAGGCAGTCAGAGTCCCTTAGCTCTTTTAAGCGCAAGCTTAAGGAGTTTTACTTTAACAGACTCTTAAATGTTTTTGATGGCGAAAACTATCGCACTTTTAAAATAAGGTGTCCTAAATGTCGTCGGATAAATACCCACTCGGTTTGTAGCTGTTAGTTTCTAGCTATTGTCTTCTTTTTGTGTAAGTGTATTAGATTTAGGGGATAGAGGGGATAGGATGCTTAGTTTTTGAGGGTTGGGTTGGTGTTTAAACCTAGTAGGGGACTCATGTCCTATTGTTTTTATACCAGTACTTTGTACAAATCCTTAAATAAATAAATAAATAAATAACAAATATAATTACAACCTGAGAAACTCCGAGGGAATAATGGCTTTTACCTCATCACATCCTCCTCGATAAACTTAAGGGAACAGGGAAAATCCTTATGTCATCAATTGGATTCTTGACTTCCCAAGTCTCAGAAAACAGAGAACAGAGAGTTGTGGTTGATGGATTAACTACTGAGTTCTTAGACACTGATAGAAGCGTGCCTCAAGGAACGGTTCTTAGCCCCACTCTGATTTCTTTGATGGTTAATGATGCACAGTTAGCCATCCCTCGAAGGAACCTTACAGTGAAATTTGCAGAAGATATTACTTTTAGTATCCCTGTAACCAAACACAGCATTGACACGACAAATAACGAGGTCAACAATATGAAACATTAGATTAATAGTAACAGAATGACCTTAAATCTTTCGAAAACATGGGAAATGCTGATCCGCAGCAAGACTACCAGGCCTGACCCACTACTGGTACCTGGCATTGAACGTAAAAGCTGGTTGGAGTTGCTCGGTATCACATTTCAAGAAAACCCTTGCTGCTGGGAAATCCATGTTGACAACCTTATAGCAAAAGCAAGTAGTCGACTGTACATTTTGAGAGTCTGCAAATTTTATGGTCACTCTCAAGACCAACATAACAAGTTATTTGATTCCCTCTTCTTATCCTTATTTGCCTATGGCATAGAAGTCTAGGGATCTGCTTGTCAGAAGTATTTGGCTCGAATAGATAACTTCTGCAAAAGAGCTTGTAGATATATCTACTCCACCACGACAGATCTCGGGATATCAACTTTAATACAGAAGAAAGATCAACTTCTGTTTAATAAGATTATCACTACGGACAACCACCAACTCCATGACTAAATTCATTCATTCATTCAAACCGGGAACCAATTATTTGAAACGTAGCTTCTCCTTTGGCGGGGCCACGTTATGAAATAACTTGCTCAATACCTTAAAAAATGTTGGATCTGTTGACAAATTTAAGCGAAATCTGAAGGTCTCCAACATATCGGATTTCCACATGGCAATCAGGTAAAGAAGATACAAACAGTCTTAGTTTTAACTTGTAATACTCAAATGATAATTTTCCGTGTCAAAATAAAGCCTTACCTACCACCTAACAACGATGTTCGGGAGTTCAGACACATCTTGAAATGTCTCTAGGGAAATTTAAAAAAAGTAAAACAAGACAGTGACGAAAAAGGCAAGAGCGAGGGAGAATTGAGAAAAAAATTTAACTCCCAAAATCCAAATGGGATGAAACGGGCCGTAAATCAAATTCAAAGATGCTGGAAGCGGATGCAACCACATTCAAAGAAAGTATTTGAAACATCCCGCTATTGTTTCAAGAATGAAAAGAGTATCTTCTTGGGCTGTGTGAAGTCCTAGGTGCAGACAAGGAAATCGTCGCTTGAATAAACTGAGGCATCTCTCAATAACACACCTAGTGCGCCTATGTTATAGCGCATTTCTTCTTGATTTTTTAGCTTGAGTATTGGTGTCATTAAAAACGCCCTGCAAGCGCAAGCATGCCTTCTAACACCTACTGGAATGCCATCAACAGTAGTTTCCCTCAATTTATCTACGATCTTGCTGTTCTCAAAAATGCACAAATCGTTAGTCCATCCAAGCCAGTGCGCAACGATGGCAATGATGACTGCATTGCCATAATAAAACGTTGAACGTTGTCAGAGTAAAATTATTTTCTGTTGATATATGCCATTGTATTGCACTTGTTTGGACATACGATCCTAATATGGGTGCAATCAATGCCCCCGATAATACCTGGAAACTAAGCAACATCATGAAACCTTCATTTGATGTTACTTAATTCACCAGGAAATGACAGGAATTGTCCTTCTCGTCTCGAAACTGCTCTCGACACATGCAGAATAAACAGACACGCAAAGGGACTTAGTCGCAAAAAATTTCAAATCAATTAAGACTTGCTGTATGATTGTCAGTGCCGAGTGGTAGACTTCTTCTTGATTGGTAAATCTCAGTAAATCATTCTATCATTCAAAAAATTTCAGATCAATTAAGACTTGCTGTATGATTGTCAGTGCCGAGTGGTAGACTTCTTCTTGATTGGTGTTTCAGACCATACTCTAAACTTTTAATTAGGTCTGCAAATGAGTCCTCTCTGAAGTGAAAGCGAATTAAAAAATCTCCAACGGGTCACTTAACTCTTTCTATAAGTTGCCGAGTTTTTTTCTCTTAACTATCTGAAACACAGTAATCCGCACATTTTAAAGTAGCTGGCAATAAAGTGCCATATAAACAGCGTCTAAAACCAACCTCCAAGCAGATCGACCGGGCTAACATTTCGGTTAGCTCAATGGATAGAGCGCTGGACTGTTGTGCGGGAGGTCGAGGGTTCGAGCCCCGGCCGGACCAACACTCAAGGTCTTAAAATAATTGAGAAGAATTTGCTACCTTTCTATAACATCAAGAAATGGTTAGATATTCTAGTCTTCTCGGATAGGGACGAATAAATGGAGGTCCCATCTCCTGCAGGGTTGGGGTAGGAGACGTTAATTTCCCACACACGAGATTACTGTGTGATGGATGTCCTCCCCTGGGGTGGGATAGGTGGGAGGGTGGATTAGCACGAATGGTTCCTATGTTCCTTTCTAGTCCTTCCCCAATGCAAAACTTAATGCAGTGAAAATGGACTAAATTAAATTAGATTAAACTAAATTAAATTAAATTAAACTAAATTAAATTAAATTAAATAGTAAATTAGATGCAAACACCAAATTTGATTTTTTTTTATGATCAAATCTCCCAGTTTATTAACTGTCATACACCATACTGGAAGCTCTCTCAACATGAAACAAAGTTATTTACTAAACCATGGATTACAAAGGACATACTTGCTAAGATAAGATACAGGGGTAAACCCTATTCCCAAGTCATAAAAAGTAAGCAATCAGATCCAAATCTGATATCTCTACAAAAGAAATTCAGGAATAGTGTTGTTAAAGATATCAAAGCCAGCGAGTCAAATTACTTAAAGAATTACTTTCTGTGTAGCAGGAAGGATATTAAAAAAGTCTGGTCGGGAATTAGATCAATCATAAACATTAGTAAAGTGAAAGCTGACTATATCTCCACCCTTCTAGAAAGTGGCAAATTTATTGACAATACCTGTGGTATTGCCGACATCTTTAGCAACTTTTTTTGTTAATGTGGGTGGAAACACTGATAAAGATATTCCACAGGAGAGTTGCTGTCCTACCTCTTTCCTAAATAGCAATTTTCCTGAATCAATGTTCCTTTGAAGTTGAGTCTCACATATCTCAAATGGACAATAACAAATCTATTGGCTCTTGCAGTATTCCAGTCAGAGTGTTAAAAATTCTTAAAACCCATGTTTCTCCTTCTTTCGTCTCTAATTAATGACTCTTTTCTCTGCGGCATTTTTCCAAATAAATTTAAATTGGTAAGAGTTACTCCAATTTTCAAGAAAGGCTCTATACAAGAAAAAGATAATTATAGGCCACCATTAGTGCTATCTCTTTTTAGCAAAATATATGAAAAAGCTATGTATCAGTGCCTCTATGGTTATCTTGAATGTCATAATATTCTCTACTCACTTCAGTTTGGCTTTAAACAGAAGTGTTCAACTGATCACGCACTTATAAATACCGAATCCATTAGTTACTCAGCAAAGGAGGATTAGTTGGGTATCCCACAATTCCACCCTTCGAACTATATTATCAATTCGCTCTAGTCACGTAATCACTCTGTCGAGATGGAGGTAGTTGAGATCAACAGCGAAGTGTTCTCGCGTTCGCCACTAATTTATGTCAACTGCTTGGATTTGGATAGTCAGACTTACATCAAACTTTCCAATTTGGCTTGTTGTCCGAGACTTCCAGGCTTTTCAATGTGATATTCTTTCAATTTACCCAAACAGCTAGAGGATGAAAGCGAAGATCGAAGACGTTCAGTGCTTATAATCTTCGACTTCGATTGCGTCGAAAATCGGTTTCTTGCCGCTTCGGATATTCCACCATATGACGAATAAGAAGGAGATAACAACATCCCAGAAATGCCCCGGCTAGACTTACAAGTCTCAAATTGTAATTGCAGTTGCTACCCGACGAAAGGAAAAATCGCCGTGAAAAGCCAGTCTTCTGAAGAAGTGGCAAGCGACTCGAGTTACCAAAAGAAATGAAGAAAACACTCCATCACAAGATACTAACCTTAAGTAAGGAGCAAACCTTTACAAAGATGTACTAAAAGGGGCATTTAATACAGATAGCAAAGGCTATCGATCGATCAAAAGCGGGCCGGGTGATACACCAGTCGAGGAAAGACGTCAAAATTTTGGCGCCAATTTAAACAATTTTCAACGGCCACATATTCCTACAAAATTCGGGGACTTAAGGGGACCTTCGCTAATATTGAAAAGTGCCATTATTCAGGAACCACCAGGCGGAATAATATGCTTAAGTACCAACCAATAATAGCACAACAGGAAAATATCGATCAAGCGTTAAAGTAAAGCGCATAAACAAAGCCCATCATTCGTGCATACCACTCATAACAAAGGCGTTTTTTTCCATTTAGAGAAGAGCAAGTTCAAGTACTGAAGTACTAAAGTCAACTTAACTGTTACAAGAATACATAAAACCGTTCAAATCACCTTCCGTGGTCCTGAATAAGGACAAACAGCCGTTCAAAATTCAGTCAACTTTCCAGCGCGTGCACTCGAATTCGAGGCAATGTGACACCTTCTCATCGATAATAACGCGCAAGGGTTAATGGGATACCCGACTGATCCTCCTTTTTACTCAGCTTACAACAACGAGTTTAGCTGTGGTATTTTCATTGATTTAAAAAAAGCCTTTGATACAGTGAATTATTCTATTCTTTTGTTTAAATTTTCAAGCTAGAGTTCATGAGTAAATTTCCGCATGTATACGATTTCTGAATGCGGAAATTTACTCATGAACTCTAACTTGAAAATGACCGTGGAGCGGTCGAAACGTCGTTCATATTTTTTATCGCTCGTTTTTATCACTAAATGTTTTAGTAAGAACTTATTACTTTGTTGAAATTGCATCATTATGGAGTAAGAAGTAAAGTCTATGATTGGTTTCAATCTTATCTATCCAACAGAACACAATTTACGTATGATGCACGATCCTTCGCAGTAGATAGCGCCATTAATGCAATAGCGAAAATCAGACCTGAAAAAAATCAGGCCTGTACGGGATTCGAACCACTGACCTCTGCGATACTAGTGCAGCGCTCTACCAATTGAGCTAACAGGCCTGATTTTTTTCAGGTCTGATTTTCGCTATTGCATAAATAGCGCTATCTACTGCGAAGGATCGTGCATCATACGTATTTAATACCGCAGTTCAAAATATATGAACTTCATATATTCATTGTATCTGATTTATAATCACGAGTTTATTACGAATCAACTTAACGGCCTGCTCCCAGTTGGCTTGTTAGCTCAATTGGTAGAGCGCCGCACTAGTATCGCAGAGGTCAGTGGTTCGAATCCCGTACAGGCCTGATTTTTTTCAGGTCTGATTTTCGTTATTGCATAAATAGCGCTCTCTACTGCGAAGGATCGTGCATCATACGTATTTAATACCGCAGTTCAAAATATATGAACTTCATATATTCATTGTATATGATTTATCATCAGGGGTTTATTACGAATCAACTTAACGGCCTGTTTCCAGTTGGCTTGTTAGCTCAATTGGTAGAGCGCTGCACTAGTATCGCAGACGTCAGTGGTTCGAATCCCGTACAGGCCTGATTTTCTTTTTTTTTTTTTTTTTTTTTTTCTTCTTATTTAAGGTCTGATTTTCGCTATTGCATACATAGCGCTATCTACTGCGAAGGATCGTGCATCATACGTATTTAATACCGCAGTTCAAAATATATGAACTTCATATATTCATTGTATCAGAAAAAAATTTGTGTGTGTTAATGGTCATGACTTTGATTTCCTATCAGTCACTTGTGGGGTTCCTCAAGGATCTGTTCTTAGACCTTTGTTGTTTTTGTTATATATCAATGACTTACTTCTCACTTATTTATTGATGACACAAACATTTACTGTTCCTGTAAGAACCTTACCGATCTTGAACTAAGGTTAGATCGTGAGCTCAAAGCAGTAGCAGAGTAGATGAAATCTAACCGACTAGCACTTAGTATTCTCAACATGACGAGCTTTGGCCCCGGAAAAAATTCGCAGCACGTATTCTAAAGAGGCGCTATCATTTCTGTCATCAACGTAGAGAACCAATTAACTCTTGCAGTCGGTAGATGTCTCTGCGGTTAATCAAAACTGGGCATGCCATGAAGATAAACCAACAGCTTACGAAGAATTAAACGAGCCCCTTGAATTATGTGAGTAGTACCTTAAAACAAAAAATTGCAGAAAAAGATTTGAGGCGATGAAGAATGCCGGAAAAAAAATGCGTGTAGCCTCTTCAGCTGTAATTTAAAATTCGTAGCAAAACATTGCTGCATTTTCAAAAATACCGTTGCATTTCTTGGTATCTTGTAACCTTGCCTCACAATAAATGAGGAGTTACTGAAATATAAAGTTTCAGCCATCCATGTCTGTTATATTTGTGAACAAAAACGCGCGCGTTAGCGTTTGGAATCCAGATCACTTGTTTCGTTCGCATGTATAAAGCATAACGTCAGGTATTGTACTTGTGCGTTACGGACAGCTCGGCAAGGAACCTTCCGTCCATTGTGATTGTTATTTTATAAGTTAAAGGTTCACCTATTAATTAACAATTCACAATGAATCTTTGATCGGAATCACTTAGCGCGATCTCATCATGGACGCCGAAGTCTTCGATCGATCGACTGAACTTTCAAGAGTTACAAGATCCAATCTCGGCCCGAAAAAGCTCCAGTGCGTGCTAACGAAAAATTAATAGAGAGCTTAAGCATCAGACGTTTTTGATGTCACGGACGTCAGAATACCGGGGGAGACTGGATCGACAACGGCGTTTTAGGCGCGAAATTTTTTACTTAAGCTGGACACCTGCGTCACCACGAACGTGACAGCTGATCACAGTTGTCACGTTTTTGGTCATTGTTTACAAAGGAAATGTGGCCGTAATTTGCAACATGCCGTATTTAAAGGATGTGAGAAAATCACTTTTAATCGCTCATGACCAAGGACTGGTGTCAGATGAGGAACTGTTGCTATTACTGAAAGAGAATTCGTCAAAAAACCCTGAGTTTTCGTACGAAAAATACGCGAGGTTTAGTATCGAGAGTATCGAGGAACCTGAGTGCAAGTCCGAGTTTAGAGTTGAAAAAAAGGACCTTCCACTGCTGGCTGATGCGCTTCGACTACCGGACACCTTCCACTGTAATCAGAGAACCACTGTCGACAAGTTAGAGGGTCTATGTATTTTGCTCAGGCGAATGTCGTTTCCTTGCCGATATAGCGACATGCTCGCACGATTCGGCCGACCGGTTCCTGAACTTAGCATGATATCAAATACGGTGATGAATTATATTTACGATATACATGGTCACAAACTGTGTCAGTGGAATCATGATCTACTGAATCCACGTCACTTCAACACCTACACGGATACTATATCGAATAAAGGGGCTGCACTACAAAACGTAACGATCTTGCACAGATCCTTTTGTCATTGAATCCTTGAATAACGGATCTTGTAATCCACTTAGCGCCTCTGCGATCGACAGCCATATTTGCGCTCGGTTGCTCGTTTTCTTTGCTTTAAACGGATTCTGCACTCTGACTTCTTTCATTAGTGCTATGTCGTGCTGTTCAGACCATTCCATAGGCCCACTACATAAAAGAAAAAAGATAGAAGCGAGTGTTACTGTAGGTAGTAGCTGTATAAAATAGTCGATCACATTTCAGCACTAAAAATAAAAAGCTTAATGGCGGGGAAATTAATGCACTTTCTTGAACGTGAAATACGGCAACGACATAAACCTCTCGACAAAAAGAAAACAACTAATAACAAAAACAAACACATGGCAAGATAACTTGCTATTATATAAGTATTTTTCCTGTTCTGGAAAAAACCTCTGCTCGTAGGATAACTAAAAGAATGGCGACAAACAAAAAAGAATTCACGATCAAACAAAACCAAGTAACAGAACCTGCGGAAACTTGTGCCAAACACGAAGTTAGGTACATTTTGTCCCATTTTTAAAAGTTATTGTTTAAGTGCAGATAAAAAACTACTTTCTTATGAAACCTACAATGTACTTACGGGTTTGATTTGACGATTGAAAATGAAGACATGGTGTCAGTCTTGTACTGAGACAGTCCTGAAACAGAGCAAAACAACACGCACGGCAAACATCCCACTTTCACGTCTGCGACCTCACGTCAAAAACGTCTGCACATGCGTACTGATTGCGAAGCTCATATTTAAACTTCCGGTTGACGTCCGTGAATCAAAAACGTCCGATGCTTAAGCTCTCTAATGTGGAATCGGGCTGAATGCTTCTGCAAAGAACGAAACGCTTCGTCAATTCTCCAATGAAATACGTAGTGTCACTCCAGCGGTCTCAAGCCCGCCAACAAGGCTGTTCGTTCAACACCAGGCAACCAAACAACTTGTATGTTGCATCTTCATTTAGTCTCTGTGCCGCACTACTTGAACAGCGAGAATTTCCGGCAAGTGTATTTGTGAGTTATTAACTGAATTACTATTCCTGTTGTTGATGCGGTAAATCAAATCTCTTTTGACTGTAAACTACCGGATAGGTATGGCGGGAAATGCCTACAGTCGAATGATCACGGGGAATTCATTCAAGTACAGCCGAGCTTGATACCAAGATTTAGGAAGTGGGAAAGAATAATGGTTATATAAGTTAATTTCTGTCTTGCTACTCTCCTTTAACAGCTTTGTCTCCGTCTTATTTTTTAAATGAGTGTTGCACCAACCACAGTGTTATTGAAAAAGTATTGAATGGTCCTCCAGGTTCGAGTATTGTATACATGTACCTGAGGGTTATTTTAAATTCATCTATACCCTCCTGGGTAGTGTATACCTGAGGGTTACTTTTAATCTCCTCTTTACCCTCTTGGGTAGTGTATACCTGAGGGTTACTTTTAATCTTTTCTATACCCTCCTGGGTAGTGCATACCTGAGGGTTACTTTTAATCTTTTCTATACCCTCTTGGGTAGTGAATACCTGAGGGTTACTTTAATCTCCTCTATACCCTCTTGGATAGTGTATACTTGAGGGTTCCTTTTGATATTTTCTATACCCTCTTGGGTAGTGTATACCTGAGGGTTATTTTTATTCTTTTCTCTATCCTTTTGGGTAGTGTATACCTGAGGGTTACTTTTAATCTTCTCTATACCCTCTTGGGTAGTGTATACCTGAGGGTCACTTTTACTCTTTTCTATTCCCTCTTGGGTAGTGTATACCCGTGGGTCAATCATAATCTCCTCTATACCCTCTTGGGTAGTGTACACCGGTGAGTTACTTTTCCTTCCACAGTAGACGGAGAAATAGCCAAACGGCATGGTGCATTGATTAGGGATCATGAATGGGTTGAGGTACAGCTTATCAATGTAGAAGGAAAATAGTCGTAACCTGAACGTTACTCTGTGTAACCTAAACATATTTATGCGTGACATAACCCCATTTCAAAATAGTTATGTCACTCATGAAATATTTCTCGCTTTGCATATTTTTCTGCCTGTTTCCTGGACGCTTTACCGTGTGGTTTGTGAGCGCAAATCCGTCGATGTAATTTTTTACGAAATGTAATATTGTGTTTCGGTATATATACTAGTACTGCCGTTCCAAAACCGCCGCATTTAAAAGGTCATAATATGAGAATAGAGCGTGTAGACGGAACGGAAACCGTCCGTTGAAGGTGATGTGTATTCTCTGGCTTATCTAATCAATGCAGTTTATGGACCTTTAAAGTTGAAAATATGCACTGTTCATAGAAGTGCTTTTCGGAGTTAGCCTTAAATAGGCCGTTGATCATGGAAGTGATTGTTCGTGTTGTATTTTGCAGTGACATTTGGCCTGGACTATTCCTGGACATTGTGTTAACGAATTACTGTTTGTTTCGCTTTATACATTGGTTTCGTCAAAGAGAATAAGCTTAGTGAGCCGCTCTTCAGGCCATTTCGAATCAGATCCGTATAAGTTTCTTACGAAATTTTTGATTTATATGAATTGACATATTTTGAATTCATATATTTTGAATATATGAAGTTCATACATTCTGATTTTTTTTAAGGTCTGATTTTCGCTATTACATAAATAGCGCTATCTACTGCGAGGATCGTGCATCATACGTATCTAATACCGCAGTTCAAAATATATGAACTTCATATATTCATTCTTATTCCGGAATATTGTTTTGTATCAGGGGAAATTTTTTGATTGAGTTTTATTTTTTTCCGGCTTGTCCTTCGCTTTCCATCCCATAAAGGTCGTTTTGACCTTCTTTTCCCCCTTCGGGAGAGGGGAGACGGGGGGGAGGGGTCGGCGTAGTTTATCCCGGCTGTTGAAATCTAAAATGTTTTGTCCCTTTTAACTACACTTAAATTTATTGGTGTATGATCGAAACATCTTCGGATCTCCTTCGGTCGTCTTCGGGAATTTCCGGAAAATGTTTGGAAAATGTTCGGAAACATTCGTCTGGCCTTCGTATCATCGCTTGGCCATGTAATATCCTCTATTATCTTTACCATCCCCTCCACTCGAGATCCAAGTGAAAAATGAAATAGAGACTGGCGACGGCTCAGGATACACATTGGAGCTCACGGACACATTGATTCATTGAATTATTTCCATGCAGAGGAAACTTACTTATTTTCCCAATTACAATAGTGGTAGAAATAATTGAATTCTAAATTCAATCGATATTAATCGAACTCACAAAGTTATACTACTCTTCTCTCAAGGATAAAATTATTGCTATTTCATCAGACGAGGAAAGAGACTGTTTCGAGTGTTCGGCAGTGATAAGCGATGGAGATCTTGGTGTGATGGACCATTTAAAGAAAGAGCATTGGTCTTCCGAGGTGAGATTTCATGTTTTCAGCAGTATATGTAGAAGTGTTGTACCGCGTCGTGCGTTACTCACGTAGGTCACGCAATTAGGGTACGATTGTATTGTCTCGTAATTGGACCCCCTTCAAAGATAGACTACTCATGGTAAGAGACGTGTGTATGTTTTAAAAAGTGTTTTTGAAGGAGTTGCGGAGCTTTTCCGCGCTCTTTACTAAATAAACGTCTGGAGAACCCGTTAACCGTGTGCTGTGGTTTCTCTCTTACGGATTCCACTGCTACATATACAAAGAAATGTTTCCTTCCTGTATTTCCTTTCATTTCCTCTTTTTCTCTGGTGGATGTATGCGTCTGTGTTTTCTTATTTTTATTTTGGAGGGGTGGGGGGGAGGGTGGTTAGTAACGATTCCTTGACTATACTGTGACATTGTTCCTTTAATGTTATTTTTAGCAAATGATAATAGATGTCTCGTCCGAGACATGTATAAGTATGATACCTAGCAAACTACCCTAACAATTATTCCAAGATTATATCGGAAATTTTTGCTGCTTGCTTAATGGTTTTTAAATTCGATTCCTTTTTCGTATAATTAGAGAAGTGTCAGTCCGCGTTTTCTATCGTATGTAGCTTCTTCAGGCTCTTTACATAAGTTATTTGTTATTGTTATTGACAACTCAGGAATCATCGTCTTTAAGTTCTGAAGATATAGAGGAAAAAGAATTTAATAAGTGTAGAGATTATGGAAATTCCTTTTCAGCAAAGAGCAACTTAAGAAAGCACAAACGATTGGGTCGCTGTAAAGGGACCTCCCAGGAACACGAAAGGTAAGAACTACACCACGAGTTAATAGTAATAATAACAATAAT
>NC_142521.1:24562907-24565407 GCF_964205215.1 Stylophora pistillata | reverse complement strand
GAATCGTGAACCTACCGCTTAACAAGTTGCGCCTTCGTCTTCAAGCCCTTTGGTAGATCTTCTCTGCATTTGAGCCAGAATTTTAACTCATCTACTTTTAAATTACTTGGGTCTCTTCCATCAAGTGAAGAACCCGGAATATCCGCTTCTGTAAACGTAGAATTGCTCATCTTTCAGTCTAAAACAGTTACCAATAACTCACATCTCTCTAAAACTTCTGTATAGTCACACTTCTGCAAGGCTGACCGACCTCGTTTTGGTGCAAACTCGTTACCAATGCATACAGAAGAATGCTCGTTTTGCATGGCGTGTATTACATTATCAACTCCGTTGATAAATCAAATTTCCATCTCATAAATTAGACAGTCTAGTCTTCCGTTGCATTCTTCAGGTCGGAAAAGGTACTTGTAAGGTCACCAACAGTTTTAATTCCGTGGTCCTTCTATAAATGCCTGCTGAAAAGCGCTGTTCATCGATACGTTTGCAAGTGCCAGCTAGCATAACCGATATACTCTGCATCGTGCAGGTCACATTGATAATCATATACCACGCATTGTTGGTTAGTTAGAGGTGGTTAAGGTCTTCACTGATTTTGCGTCTTATGATCACTGGTTGAAGAGTGTGATCGATTTTCTTATTCATATTTGAGTAACAAAATACTTATCTCACTCATTTACATTATTGGATTACTATTATTATTATTATTATTATTATTATTATTAGTGTTATGGTAGGGTTGGGGGCAACAAGTCAAGAAAATCTCTAGAAATTTCGACGTCTCCTAAACAGCAACTACGTTATATGTTTAAGTGGGGCTTAACATTTCTTTGTCTGTGGCGAATATTGCAGGTCAAACAGAAAGCTTGGACCAGAAGTATGTAAAGTAAATGAAGTGAAAGCGCTTCCTTTGACGGACTGTGTGTATAAGCTCCCGTTCAAAAAGGATGCAATGATGTAAAGTTCGGCGGACGGTAGGCCCTGGGGCAGATGAAAGTGTTCAAGCAGAAAGAACCTGAATGGAACACGCCGAGTAGCTGAGTGTGGCGGGACGTACGAATGCGTTAACTTGGCTTGTCCCTATTTAAAGACTTACGGGCACAAGAAAAACGTACAGTTCAAAAAGCTTCCTCCTGAAATGGTTTGCTCTTGCTGTGGATATAGCGCGAAACCAATAGCGTGTTCTGCGAGAAAGATTTCGGAGTTTCTCGACGGTGCCAGCCAGGTACTAGTTTACCACTATGGAACCCACAAATGCACGGCCATCAAACCAAGTATCGACGTTTCAAGTGAAGTGAACAAATTCTTTAACGAAAACAGCCCTGCAAAACCTTCTCAATGTGTGCATGAGTCATTAAAGGCTACCCTTCATGACGCCAAAGATGTTAAAGACGTGTACGAGAAAGCTCAGGGTTACGCAGACTACAAGAAGCTACAGAATGTTAAACAAAAAGTCGTGGAGAGCATTAATCCTTTGGGACATTCGTTTGATGCTATAGCGACGATAAAGGAAGCTGCTGATAAAGTGGACAAGTTCCTAATATTTCGTGCAGAAGATGGTTGTCTTTCTGGAAGTGAAAACACTTTTGTCTTTAGGAGTACCCAAGAGAAAGTGGAAATGATGTACCAAATGCAACGGGGTAGTGGATCTTCCTTGGCTGAGCAATACTGTTTTCTGGATGCAGAACATGACCGAGTACAGAAGATGAAAACTATCAACTTGAGCGTGGAACATCCAGCCTTAAAAGAACTTGTCACTTTGGCAAGCATGGACTGTCAAAGTGAAAGCACTAATACACTTATCGAGTTTTGGTCCCAGGTCAACAGTGTAAGTGTATGACTTGGTCGTTTACTGAAAAATGCATTTCATTTCCTTATCTCACAGGTGGCGAAAAAATTAAGTGTAATGGATAGTATTTCTTAAGTGCAACACCATTTTAAGAGGCTCAATAGCCTGAATGTCCAAAACTAAGTCGAATTTCTCCGAAATGGCTTTAATTTTTCTGTAATCAAAAGTAACTTTAAATTTCACACATGGTTTCTGAGAACTCCTGTTAACTGCACAAACGTTGTGGCCAAATCAATTTACCCGAGGTCTCAGGGCAATCAAAATTTTGACATAGAATTTAATACAATAAAAAGTTAATTAATTCATTGATGAATGCATTTATTATCTCACAGGCTCTACGTGAATTTACCGGAGATCAGGGATACATCTTCGATAGAGAGAGTTTCGTAACAGACGAGCATGGAGGAAATAGAGAGAGCATCCGTAGAATGCTTAAGCCCGGTGCAGTGGACAGAGCAAAGTCATGTGAAAACCACTTCTACGACTGTGGTCACAAGCAAGAGAGGAGAGATTGAAGCTCTCTAAATTAACTTTCAGAAAATGTTGCACGAAATATATCACGCACCTACCCCTGGCGCATTTGAGGCAACAGAAGAAAACTAATTGACTGGACAGACAAAAAAAAAAGAAAAATGAGGCCATATTAAATCCTGG
>NC_142521.1:24285407-24352907 GCF_964205215.1 Stylophora pistillata | reverse complement strand
TAATAAACTCAGTTCTCATTATCTTCTGATGTTCAGGTGAGAGACAATGATTGGGACTGGCGATCCATTTGTCAGGACTTTTTATTTGACCGTCAAGTTCCGCATCTGGAAAATATTCTTGAAACTCACTATGGGGGAGATGTGAGGTGTTTCATTCAACAATATTTAGAACCTGTTTTAGCATTACTCAAGAACTTAAAAGTGTCAGCTGAGGTGAGTGCCAAGTTTTGGCTCAATAAGTAAATTTACCATATTCAATTGCTAAATCTGGAATACTTTATCAATTGGCCAGGTACAGCCTGGGTCCATTTCAGTGAATTAATAGTTCTTATATTTATGTTATTAGACGTTTTGTTGTATAGTATCACTGAGTATTTTTAAGAGTTGTGCTATATTTTGATGAGCGGGAAGGGTGAGTCAAAATACAAATAATGAGTAAAAATACTCAGAAAACTACATAACAAAATGTATAATAAGTTATTTACTATCCAACATGCCAAATTGTTATTTCAGTGTGGGAGAATTTCATGGATAATTATTTATTTGGGGGGACTGCTTATTGGCTTGTTGTCATGTTACTGTTTCTATTTTCTTCAATATATGATGAAATTTCATTGTAGTTGAGCTGCTTTTCTATGTTTGATTTATCTAATAAACTTGGATTGATATTTGCCAGCCATTCCGCCTCTTTATCATAAGAAAAATGATCTGTCCACCATTTTTTTTTGTAACTTCAATCTGATTCATTACTTGTGTGATGTGAGTAAACCTGTCCAACCAGTTCTCTAGAGTACAAATACTGCGTGATATTTGTACTTGTCTTGGTCATTATTTGTATTCTGCAGAGTATATTTGGATAATAAGTATGGGTTATTGACCAAGCATGAGGTCAAGATGGCTGGCTGTTGGGTAGCTAATGAGAACACAGGATCTGCCTCGTATTGCCGATGGGCACTGCCAGGAGTATAACATAATAACTTTCTCACTCATGTAATAGAGGACAGATGCAAAGATGACATTATAATTGACAATTTTCTGCTTCTTTATTATAAGAAATAAAATACATGTAGGTTCCATTTTTCCATTTGTTTGAACAGTAATATATCAAAGGTGTCAAAGTGGACCATCAGCTGCACCTCATGTGCCACTTTTTATTCTTACCTTGTCTTTGTATGTAACATATTATTGAACAGACTCGCAGCAACATGGAATCTGTTTGATAATTAATTTACTGTATTTTCTTGGTTATAAGTTGCACAGTTTTTTTCAAGAAAATTCTGTCTTCGGGCAGAAAGTTAGTACTGAAATAGGGGTGCGTCTTATAGCCAAGCATTTTTGTGCAACTTAATCTTAAGATCACAATTTCAGCAGAACTTATCGTTAAAAATACAAGAAAAGGACATTAGTTGTTGGTCATTCACTTTTTTTGATCTGGTGGTTCTGAAGAGAATGGAGGTGGCTCTGAAAAGAGCCATTGTGGTGGTCTTAAAGAACCGTTTCTTATACGGCCACAGTCAAATGACCATGAAATGAATCCCATGCGAGCAGAGCTTTTTTGTCTGAGGTGAAGCGAAGATCGTGTAGAATCCAATCCTTTATTCCTATGAATTAAAACTAATACTACTTTTAGAACACTAATCAAATTCCATAGAAAAGCGAACAAACATAAATTTGCATATGTTCTTAACAGCACATGCTTGGTAAAATGATATCCATGACAGCAAAACAATCAGTCGAACTTTGTTTCTAATTCCTAGAATCCTGTCTGTGTCACTCTCTCGAAAAGTTCCTTCTCTGAGTAAACAATGTGGAGATAAAACCTACCTTCTTCCTCCAATTGGCGTTTTTTTGTGCACTGAAACTTGCATCCTCGGTGGTATATTGATATCCAGTGGTTGAACACCTTTGAATAGGACTTTTGGTGGGAGTTTTTGGCTTTCACCACCAGAGAAACTGTGAAACTTTCTCAGATTTATCACTCTTTTTGTTAACTGTCAACCTTTTGGTGCATCTCCCAACCAAGTATTTTCATGAAATTTTCAGTTTGGGAACTTGGCTTGACTGTGTTGCCAAGTTTGGGGTGCGTCTTATAACAAGTACGCCTTATAACTGAAAAAATATGGTATCTAGCTGTTTTCTGAATCAAAATCAGGATTTCTTGGTTTAGTGTTTCTATTTCTTCTTGTATTCAGAATTGTTTTGTAGTGATTTAATTAAGAAACATGAATCAAATTAAGTGATGCATGATTGATGTTAATTGTCATTTCAAAAGCTATACTTGGAGTTCACTTTTTCTCCTCTCCTCTTCACTGTAATAAATTTATCCTTTTAAAGACAAAAAGCCTAAAAAAGTTTCAGAGGCTCACTAATCATAAACTCAGGCTGAGTACTTTAACTCTGTAGCTTCTTACAATATTTAGTAGCCCTATCAAGATGTTGACAATTTTGTTTTTTTCTTTTTGCAGAATTTTTTCTGCAGCAATGACAAGCCAGATGATGCCTGGGTACCATATTATAAAAAACTTGTTGGCAATGTTATTCATATTACTAAACTGGACTCAAGTCTTCACAAGGGAGACTTCTGTATTAACCTGAGCTTAGCGGTTCCAGGAAATCTTATAATAAAGTATTTCAGTGCTGGAAATGTACAGTCATTTCCACTGGAGGCTGGAGACTTCCCTCTCATTTGGCGGAAGAACTGGACTGACAAGATGCGAAGAGAGATGCAAGGACGTTTTTTATTTTTGAACTGTATTATAAACTCCAAGAGAGGAATGGAAAGAAGACCATGGAGGTACCTCATGTGTGAAAGTGGAAATGTTAGTATAAAGCAATTCAAAGGTTAGTGAATTATTGTTTTTGTGTCAAGATGTTTGTCCAGACTCTTTTAACAACATTTATCGTTAAAAATTTCACACAAATTTTTATTTTATTTTACTCTTTGTAACTGGCTACCAATTATAAAATCTGATTGTCTATATGTGTGCTTAGTAACCAGCTGGCTTGGTAACTGGGACTAATTTGATCTTCTGAGCACTTAGGAAATTCTAGACTCTTTTACTAATCTAACCTTTGAATCTGGGTTCTGTTTGTATGGGGCATTTTAGCTTGAATGAGAAATTGAATGAGGGGCAACCTTTCCACTATCATCCTGGTTGAAAGACTGAACTGGTCTTGTTGAAACTTTTCCAACCCAGTTACATAGAATTAGACAAAATAGCCATTGTGTCACTGTGCAGGTTACAATTGCTTAGTGTAGACTAACATCACATGCACTCAGTGTGTGCAAGACTTGTAAAAGGAATCATCAAATCTTTTAGTTGTGCAGGCAACGAGGATGTAAAAATGTTTACTTAGCTTGTTCATTAGTCTGAAAAACTGAGATCCAGTAAAGGCTGGATTTCACTTGTGACAAAGTGGGTTTTTGGAGGTGTAATTGGAAGCACAGAACAATACAATTTTGTGAAAATAAAATGACAGTATCTTTGAAAAAAAGATAGCCATTGTGCTTACTATTCTGTTGCCTACGATGGGATAACAAGCTATTGGATGGCATGAGAACTTGCATTTTGATTGGTTGGTTCTGTTTCTGATTGCAACTCCAACAATCTAGTTTCTACTGGATGGTATCGCATGGGCAAGGCTGTGCTCTAAGAAAAATTGAAGAGAGCCCAGTGCTCAGAAACTGTGAAATCCAGGGTGCCCAGCATATGCTTCTTATGAAAAAACTAAGATTCCTGAGTCACCCAAAAAAAAATTGTAAGCGCCACGGGCCACCAAGCACTACTAGACCACAGCCCTGCATGGAAGTCAAAAAGGGAATCACAAGAAAATGAACAGTTTTGATTTTACTGACTCTGATTCCATTGAGCTTGAGGTTCCATTTACAACTCTGGTTTTCTATTTTCATTCAGGTGGAAGTACTACAACTTCCACCTTGACTCTGACTCTATTCTCAGCAAAAGCTAACCTTAAAGGGGCCAGTCCACTTTTGTACATGAAAACATCAAACCTTTTTAAAATAGGAAATTGCTGTACTTAGCAACTGAAGTGGGTAAAAGCAGTTGTTTCACAGCAGTTACACTGTTATTTTTTTAATTCTTTTTTTATTGCTCACAGCTATTGATAAAGATGGCTTGGAGAAAAGTTACAGAGTAAGCCGTCAATCTCTGTTTACAGAAAAACCGATGAATGCCTTTGATGTGAACTTTGAGTTGCTTCACAGTGGTGTGGTTTCACTTCCTGGTATGAAATAAAATACATTTATTGTTTTGCATTTTAGTTGTTGTCTTGGTGAATAAGAGTGAGGAGGTTTATGTCCTTTTGACTTGTTTTCATAACAGCATAAACTCAAAGTTTTGTTGTTGGATAAGTTCAGCCAGTAATCATGGTCTTGGCTGAAACTTTCTCTTTGTTGTGTTGTCATATTCTCACAGGGTCTCCTTTACACATTAAGTGCAGTTTTAACATTTGCTAGTAACTGTCAAGGGAACTTGATATTAAAATTAGCAATTTTCTGGCTTCCTATTCTGAGGGGAACTATTCAAAGTGCTTGTTCCTGTACTTGCTAATTTAATTCTTCAAAACCCTTTCTAGGTTGTAATAGTTGTAGATTTGTTTAAAATTATGAAAACTTCAATGTTTTCATGATGTAGTTGGTAAGGATATCTATCAATAGCATTCACCAAGTGACAGACCCTTAAGGCCTTTTTTTTTGCAGCTAACATTATTTCTTTCAAAAGATATGTTTTTGTTTGTCTCTGGACTGTTACACTTTTCCAAGGTTTATCAAATTTCATCCTCACCCTGTCTTTCCCTTTCTAAAATTCATTACCTCATTTTTGAAACTTTCAAGGAAGGCTATCAGAGAAAATAATGTGTTGTGCAACTTTGCTTTTGCTTTGGTGAAAATGTTAGTATTTTGCCCATCTCTTAATGATCATTAAATATAAATACATGGAAAGTGTGGGATCATATCTGTTATTAGAAAATGTGTTAATTATAAAGAAAAATGGAGTTTAGCACCTTCACACTTGTTTTGTAAATCAGCCACAAAATTGTGCAACTGAGGAATTTTTTGTTGAACTGTCATCACGTAGTCTGAGAATTAAATTATCAAAAATTATGTGACTCTTAACAACAATGAACAAAAAAAGGGAGAAATAGCAGTGAAAATAATTTTTGTACACATGCAGGGATATTGGTGTCTATTTATATATTGCTGTTGATTTTCAGAAGTGCTTTTAGCTCCTGTCATGCAATATATTTAATTTACTTCTCTGATGATTTTTATCTCTGTCCCTCAAGTGCTGTGTGTTTTTAATGTTATTGTTGTATTTTGGTCTCAGATGGTTGCTATGGCATCTTTGTCAAAATAAACAAGTATAGTGTTAAAATATTTCTGATATCACAATGAAAATTAACAGTCAAGTAGTACAAGAGCAGAACTTTAATGCACATCCTTCTACATTTACATTATGGTAACTCAAAAAAGTTCAAGAAAATTTTGAATGTAAGCGTTATTGTCTGAGCCACTGAATTCTGCTTGTGTTATCAGTTTCTATTCGACAAAAACTCATATATCAAGTTTTTTTCTCTTTTAATAGATGCAGTATATTTGATAGGTTTTTTCTTGATGAATGCAAATTTTGGACATTGAACTCTTAAGTATTTAATGTCCTTACTTCCTGTGTATTTGTGCTCAGTAGACAATTTGTTGATCATGAGCTGTTTGGTTGGATATTAAGAATACTGAATATTGCTTCAAATATCTATTCAATTATTGCTGATTCATGGTGTTTCGTGAAAAAATGGATCACTACATAACCCAGTCAAACTGTGAGAACAGAAAAATGATACAACTTTTAAGTACAAAATACGAAGGAGCGTTTATAACTTGAACACCCATCTTATTATTAACAAAATATTTCCGTTTGGGTTTTATATACATGCACCATATGCATACATGCATACATGCACCGTATAAAAAGACTAATCTGATAGTACCATGATAATGTTTAAGAAGACTTTTTATTTACATCTTCTTGAAGTCAGTACAATTTTTTAACATTATATGTGTTAATAATATAATGCTTGCTGGGGTCTGTAATACTAGTTGAATAAAATAATCTACAGATCATAATTTATGTAGTTTAAATTCACTCTCGTCTCAAGAGCAAATCCTTACTATGATTTATCAGTTGTCAATTATATTTTTGCTGATGCACGTTTTACAGAAATTTAAAACTGTTAAAAAATTAATAGTGACTGCTTCATTACTCACTGAATTAAGATCTCAATTAATGCAGCTTTTTACAAAGAGAAAGCTTAATACAAGTGACCCCTAATTCTAGGGCTGGAAAGTTATTTTAAGGGTTGTTGCGCAAGAATAAACAATATTGGTCTGCAAATATTATCAGAAAATTCACTGTTACACTGTGCTGTGATATGATGTTGCTTATTATCTTACTCAGCCTGCTTGACTGTTTGCCTGTCTGTTCCTCTTGGCTCTTTTTGTCTTCAGATTGCTTAGTAACTTCTGCTATGGTAATACAACAAGTGTTTTCAAAGTTTTGTTGTGTGAATTGTGTTATGTTTAGTCATCCATTTTAAAATGTTCTCAGTGCATTTATTTACTTTTCTCATGTAAATTGTTGATCCCATGTAAAAAATTCCTTCAGTTTTAGGTATTAATTTTTTAGAATAATTTGTTACAAAAGATGATGCTATTGACATTGCTGGTCCTAGCAGTATGCAAGACCCTTGTTATATATGAACTTCATAATGGCTTTTCCCACTGTAGAATCTTTGTTACTCAGTAGCAGAGCATTGAAGTGCCAAATCTGAAGGTCTGAGGTTCGATTCCTCATGGCTACTAGACTAAAAAACTTCTTTCGCAATTTGTTACTTGATTCCATAAACTGTGTGATATGTACCAGGGTGCAGTTTACTTTGAACTTGCATAAATACTGTTTTTTTTATACTTTAAAGTTTTCACCTGTGATAAGAGTAGAGTATTGTTTGGTAATCAATGGTAAAGCAGCATACAACACACTGAGATATCTAAGTTTTGAATGTGATGAATATGATGATCTCATACTTTCAGATGAGATATTAACATTTTAACTCGTAGGAGTGACCATGAAATCATTTCTTTTTGCAACATCAATACTCTATCACGCAAACAGTTGATAAGAGTAAAGAATAAGTTGACTAAGAGATATTTGATGGAACAACAAATTCTCAGATCTAACCTGCAGGAAATGTATGACACCCATTAAGGAGAATTTCTGTCACGATCTCAGGAGCAAAAGTGTTCAATTTAACGCCCTTGTTTATCTAGGCTGTGTTTGTTGGGTTGATTTGTTTTGAAATAACAATGTCCTTTATAGCTAGTGAAATCTTGAAGTATTAAATGGAAAGAAAGTGAAAAAAGTGAGAACACTGACAGTGGTGTGATTGAAGTAATTGATGCCGGTGTGAAAAGTCTGGGCATAAGCTGAGTGCCTGTACTGCTCAGCTTCATCCTGGCTTTCATAGCAACTCGAGCTATCACCAGTTCTCCGGTTATCCTCGTACATTTTTTCATCAGGCTTCCCTCTGGAACAGTCTGCTGGCTCCCGTTTATACTACCGAGTGGAGAAGCACCGTGAGAGTAAAATTGACAATGATAAGAGTCGTTCAGCTTTCCACGCCCTGAATTTGGAGCTAAGTTTAGCAATCAGTAGCTGATGGTGACTGTAGTCTCGCTCCCACACTGATGCGATGTAATCTTTGCATTTTAGGTAACAGAGACCTGAGAGGTGGACCTATCGTTGTGATTGACATGTCACGCATGTCACGCCCCGACTGGGGCAATGTTGCCTGTACAAGTGTAGATTTGGCAAGACTGGTTATGTACTTCCACAGCATTCCCATGTAAGTACCTCCGTTGTTTAATAATTCATTCTTCTTCCTTGATGTTTTATTTTTGCGATCTGGACATGAGATCTTATTTAGTATGGATAGGATGAATGATTTTCCCCCATAAAAAAAAAAAAAAAAAAAAAAAAAAAAAAAAAAAAACCCGGGTATACCACCCGTAGTCTGACGTCCCCACATTCAAGCGGTTTTTAATAGAATGTCCAATGAATGCTTTCCTTCAGTTCTCGACCAATCAGGTAAAAACCTGAAATCAATCGCGTCTTGGTCACACTGGTCTTACCGCGCGTAAGACAGCTTTGTGAATTTACTCTTTGTTCTCTTTGGCTTCTTCCAACTTATTTCTTTTTGCTGATGGTCTGTTGTGGTTAATCAGGTTTTTTTTTTTTAATGGCGCTCTATCAGGCGCTAAGACCCTCTCCAAGATTAATCACAAGCAATGGTCATTTTGGGTCTGGTAAGTTGGGGGGAGATAAAACAATTGAGATTCAGTAGTGTGGCGAGGCGAATATTATAACTATACTATATTGGAATCCGAAGTCACACAGAGAGACGAAACATTCAGCCGGTAGTTAACTGGTCGTCCTGTGGTAAGGACGTCTAACGAAGTGAACCCATGCTCTTCTCAGTGACCACAGAGTCATTACTCCTCATCGTCCACGCTTTATCTAGGGTTCAGTGAAATGAAACTCTTGCAAAAGGTATAAACACGCTCTCTTCTGCTGTGCGTACCTCTCTGATGCGACTGTCTGGCGTTGTAATGATATCTGGAGAGCACGAGAAACCGTGGCTAATATAGACTGCACTTCTGCTGAAAAACACTGAATATTAGTCTTCAAAACTGACATGAAAGTGTTTTTCGTCTCTTAAACTTTCATACAAGTGACTCTGTCTGGAATACTGCAGACATGGTTTTATTTAAGAATATTTCAGCGTGCTTCATAAAAGGTCAACGTACTTTCGACAGTTCAAATGGAGGAAAGTTACCTTTGATTAGTAATTTTTTTTTAAGTGAATAATTTATTATACTGGTATGCGTTGATTAATCTAATGAATGGCAACCATAAGTGCCTCCACTTTACAAGTCTCATGGTGGTCTGTTTAGTAGGTCTGTTATCTCATTCCTTCCCTCTGCCAACATGTTTGTCTGACACACTGTTCTACCAGGTTCTGTTTGTGTTATCTAAGCAGAAAGTTACTTCAATCTCGCCGGCGCTTACTTCTAGCATAAGATGAAATTTTCCGTCGGCAAATATGCTTTGATTAGTTCCCTGGGAGAGCGCACACGTGGCATGAGCGTGATGACAAGTGCGGAGATCACTGTCTGCATTGCGTGCAGTTAGGGCTAATCCGTGTGTCTAATATCATTGTTGAGTCGCTTGGCCTTCCGATTCTTATCTGTGGATGTTGGGTCGTGTAAATCCGTCGAATAATTATTCGGGACTACTGCCGCATTGGAATCCTTTGCCGTAGCGACGATTTCACTTGTGGTCAGTCCATATTTTAACAAAGATAACCCAACCAAAGGTATGTTCATCGTGGTGGAGATCATAAGAAATTTTTAAAGGCTAGTAGTGTTGGTGTGCTATGGGGATTATACTGTGTTTATTATCGGTGTTCAAGCATGTTAATCCGCTAGCCTTTTTTCAGATAAGTATGTCAGAATGCCCTCTCCTTAAAACGCTTTCCGTAAAGTGATACATCTCTCCTTGTTTACATTTCGGTTATGACAATCTTATCGCTTTTCTTTGAGACTGTTTTGAGCCGCTTAATCTTCCCTTTGATTTCTTTTCACGCGATCAACCACTGAAGAAAAATAACAGCAGAGGGTTTAACAAAAGTCCTGCCCATATCCTCGTCATAGGCATTGTTTCCATAAGCAGCGTAATTGAATCGAGTGTTTACGTCTCAACCGAATTGTGTCTGAATTGACGCACTGAAGGACAATCATCTGAAAGCGCGGTAGAATTAGACAACCGCTCGACTAAGGAAATATTTACAAGTTCAGGAGAAGACTCATTTGAAAAATACAACAATGTCAAAAGTCGTGCAGGAAATATCTGGGCGTCTCCGCCAACCAGATCCATGTCTGCTGTCCAATGTGATCACACTTGTCTGCTGGTACAGTCAACTAACCTGTAGTTTCAATGCTCACGTTGTTTCACTTTTTAAATAGAACTCTGATGATGATGATGATGATAACTTTGATGAACTAATTATCCAATTTTACTGAATGGTATCTCTCTAATGAGCGGCTGTCCGTTGGCGAGTCAGACCACCCACCAGCCTTACCAACACAAGACATGTAGTAGTCTGTGGGAGGCTTTGGCAAAGTTTTGCCGTGATGGAATCATCTCAGTCAGAACTAAAGTGCGGCATGATATGGAGCTGGGATCTGTATCGAGTGCGGCCCCATATTGATTGGCTCTGTTCATTAAAATGACCTCTCCGAGCTGTAGTCTGTTTGTGTTAGAGTTGGTGTGACTGTGGCCTCCTGCTGTCCGAAGGTGTAGTTTTTTTGACGCCTTTTGATCTGAACAGTCGTGTGTGTTTTATAAGCTAACTGCGTACGATGGCAGGAGACAAGAGATGAAGGCATCCATTCTGCAGAAATAGTTACTTTTATCAGGGAAAGTTACCTGTGATGTTTGCTGGGTGATAGAATCTTTTGTTTGTTTGTCGTAAACGGAAAAAAAAAATACAACAACAACGATCATTCTATGAACAAGTTCACAATCTGTCAACATCCCCGGTGCGGCTATCACTCTGGACAATAAACACTGTTGCTGGAGTACGGCTTCAAGTTCTGTTTTTGTTGTTGTTTTTTTTGTTTTGTTTTTTTTGTTTTGTTTTTTTTGTTTTGTTTTGCCATGGTTGAGAAACGGATGAACATCCTCGGTAACATTTTCAATTTATAAATGCAAATGTACTTAAGTTCTAGAAAAACGCTTTTTGAGGAGCGAACAAATATAAATTGGACAAAGTGGCGTCAGAGAATATTACAAGAGAGTACATCCTCGAATATACCGTTAGCTAGTTAGAAAAATATAAGCTTTGCAATGGTCAGAGTAAGTTTGGATTTTTTTTTATCCTGGAAAGTTTATTTGGATTTAATTTTACGATAAATGCTTAGTTTGAGAAGTTTACTCGTAAACGGCTGCTATGATGAAGGTGTTAAAGTGGAAATCGGTTGTTCAACTTTCGGAGGTTTTTGCTTGATTGATATATTTCGTTGTGTCCTTAGTTCAATTTACCAGGTACATAACGATTGGTTTGTGAACGGAACCCAACTTGATTTCATCACCCCTGTAAACAGCTGTCACTGCTGTTTTGTGTTGTAACGAACGCCAATCTCCCGTAGATAGTAGGTAGACGCGGTATTATTGAGTTTCACTTCAAAAACAGCATTGTTGCAAGTTTTGCTATTTGCGCTGTTCTTTCACATGACGGGGACGGTGAGTGTTTCCCTGCATCCTTCACTTTAACAGTCCCTAATGTTTTGGGTGCAAAAAATTTGACACCATAGAACGGTTTGTACGTTAGACCTTGATTTTATACAATGTACTTCAAATTTTCCCACGGCTTTTTACCTTATCTGCAAACTTTACAATCGATTGACACTGGGTATTTGCGAATGTTGATCAGTTGACCGGAAGTTAGAGGGAGAGGTGCGAGTTGCTATCAGATGTCCGTCACAAATTTGTTGCAAGCGGCTTTTAGATGACACATGTGTTTTGTTTTTTCTCAGGAAAGAGACCCGTAGCCTTGGATTTTCAGTCATCATCGACGCCCGAAAATCAGACACGAAACGGAAATATCTCGAAGACGTTGTGGAAGCAATGGTTTGTTTTCAGGTAAGTAATTTGGTGAACTATTTTTTAGAACGATGTCGCTTCATTAGCAGATTTTCTACGCGTACTGAATACGTCACATTTTTATCTGAAAGCATTTGACAGTGGAAATTCAAGTCGGAAGAAAGATGAACAAAATCTTCGGCTTCGCAATAAAATTCTACATCTTGAAGATATCGTACCAAACATATTTAATCTTTGAACATCGCCGACATTTCTTCCTCGCATAAAATTTGAAATTCTTTGGATTTCCTCTACTGCCGCTGTCTGAGGGTATTTGTCCTTTGTCCAGTGAACGGAAATAGTTCTTTTTTGCGATATAACAAAGTGGCACTTATTATGTTAAGCCTTCCAAAACCTCTGTTGTTACGTTTTAAGTATCTTTGACCTATTCTTATTAACTAGAAAATAGATTAGCGTGACTTTATCCTCGAGAAAACTTAACCCTGAAAATAAACCACATGTTATTTACACTGTAAATATTCCACTTATTATTTCTCAATGCGAGCCTTTTAAAGATCAAATACATCATGGTATGTCTATGACAAATATTCATAATTTGCGGCAATGGTATATCATACGGTCTAGAATATCAGTAATTGGTCATTTGTAATTGTTTTGTTTTATGTACAACGTTCGGCTAGAAGTATGGAAAAGAACACGGCGAACGATCGAACACCGAAAAACAATTAAAAAATAGAATAAAGGTTCCCTACGCTATGGCATGTTTGGACGATGTCGATGGGTGAGACGATTACCGATGAAACGATTTTTGTTAGATTCCATTCGGTTTATCATAAAAATGATGAGAAATGCCATTCAATCGAGAGAGAGTTTGTGGTCAATATTAATTCAGTAGAAGTGAATTGTTTGATGGATCCCGAATCCTTTTTTTCTTTTTTTTGCCAGGTGATTTCAAAGCGGTTTTGTCTCTTGTTTGTTGGTTTCTAAGGTTAGAAATAAAACACACCAACGCGCAGACAAACTGATTGAAATCTGTTCGGTTAATGTGATTGATAAATCCTGCGATGTACGCCCAGAACACCTGGATCTTTGGAATCGAAATTGGATTTATTGCTATCTTTGTACATCCTTAAGAGAAAATGCGTTTTGCAGTATTCGCTTATCGAAAGAGAGCATGTTCCTGCATTTTCTAGCTGCTTCGTTTGGTAGGCCGGGTGTGGTTTCCACGTTATCTTAAACTTTGTCGGAATGATTATTTTGGCGGACAAATCATACAATGACTCTTGACACATTTTGAGGAGTTTAATGTAGACCACTGAATAAAACAAAATTATTGTATACAAAGAGGGCTTGAATGCATTGTGATGGTCACCAGAGGAGCTATAGGTTGCCCGGCTTGGCGATCAATCACACTTACGTACGCATTTGAAGAATACTTGGCCTTGTAAATACACTAACATGCACTAAATGCCTAAAGAACTTTTCAGCAGATGGTTGCCAGGTGATTTGGAGTTTTCTAAACGAGGTCGCTGTATTTCGGTTTTTATGCCATATGCTTTTCATCGCTGTCATTGGCGAACGTAGAGAATTAACACAGGACAGTGATAAAATCAAACGTCTTGCCAAGTAGTTGCAGCTTCTTACACTGTAAACACTTCTTCCACCGATTGAGAGCCATAACAAAAATTTTGGACAATTGTTTCTTTCAGCACTAGATTAGTGTGACTGAAGGTTTAAATCCTGGACTAGCCTTGCCATTTCGATGCATTACTTTCCAGAGATTTTTTGTTTGCCGGCTTGAAGGGTCAAGGCCGGAAAACTTTTCTTTTCACGAATATTTCGTGTGGAGTTACACTTTGCATGAGTGTTTTGAAAAAGTGAATTGAAGTGCTTGACTTGCAGCGTTGTTTTGGTGGTTCCGGTGGTCCGCAAAAATCTGCCGGGCGATGAAATTTAGTGGCAGAGAAGTCTGCAAAAATAAACAGCCGTACAGCAAAAATCTGCCGGACGATGAAATTTAGTGGTGGAGAAGTCTGCAAAAATAAACAGCTGTACAGAAAAAATCTGCCGGACGATGAAATTTAGTGGCAGAGAAGTCTGCAAAAATAAACAGATGTACAGTCATACCGTTCTAAAGAGACGATACTGTAGATGGAGTAGGTAAATTTTTGGTGCTCTGAAAGTAATCCTGCTCGAAGGTGTTTGCCAAACTGTACCTTTTGGTCGTTATTTTTTTTACAGGAACTTACAGTTTTAAGTTGAAGCGAGTTTACTAGTACGGAGCCACAATTGCTTCGTATATGCCTAGTAATTGCTTATCATGTCATCATCGTTTTATGTACGAGTACTATCTAAATTCACTTTTGGGACAATCGATGAGCTCGGTCAAAAATGATTCTTACCAAGTCTGGATAGGAGAGAAACATGAAAAGTGACTTTGATGGTTTGGACGTCTTGAGGGTTCCGCTAGAGGACGGGAACTTGACTGAAAGATAAGTGAAAAAGGAAAACTCAAAACTAAACATAACAAAGGATGAGGTGGGGAAACGACGAAAATGCAGCACTAGTGTCTATTTCTGTCGATGCTGTTCCTTGGCATCCAATCGCATGCAGTTAGAACGGGCTACAGACACGTGTGTTAATCGGTAGTTCTGTATGAAAAACCCACCGGTTTGGGATCGCGAGGATACTATTAACAGAATTCTCCCACGATCTATGGAAATATGAGCGAGTCAATTCAGTTGAAGTCTGGTGTTTTTTTTTTTTTTTGTCGACGCGTTTATTGGTTTGTTGGTTTGTTGGTTTTTTGGCTTGTCTTGTTTTGTTTTGTTTTGTTTTTTTTTATAGCGATGTATCTTATCTATGGGTTAAATTCTTCTAGGAAAGTACTCCTGGAGGTGTACAGATGGTGTACATGCTAACAAAGAAAGACTCCCCCCTCGTCATATTTAGCGGCTCAAAGATAAAAGAACAACTGAACTTTGAGGTAAGAGTTTTAATGGACGGCATCATATTGTGCTGCGCATGCGTTGTTCTGCTGTGGTGTGATACTTTGCCACAACCTTTCTTGATTGAACTGGTTCTGTTTTAGTGCCTTCTTGAATTTTTAATTTCTTTTTAATTAAAGAGACGTTGAAAATTAAGTTATATGGATTCGGTAACCGAACACTAATCAGTGAATTAAGTTGTCAATCGGTCAGCTGGTGTTTGATGCTTACCCCCTACTAAAAATCGGCCATCTTAATTGCTAAGAGCATCTTAGATATTTTTTATTGAAAACTTATACTTCCATATGCAATTGATGTCAAATGTAGCATAGATGAAGGCACTGGGTAATCCAACACTACGTCTCCACCCCACCCCGCTCCGTCCCACGAATTTAGTCTACGTTAGAAGGAGTATGGTTATCACTTTGCACTGTATTGCGAATGGAACAGTGGAAGGTTGGGGGGGGGGGGGAGGGTGGTAGCCATCGTTGATATATAAAATTCTTAGCAATACACTTGTAGTTGCAAGTGATTGAGTCGCTCACGAAAGCATACCACGTTTAGACACGGAATTGAAGGTAAATCTAACCGAGTGGAAGACAGTGAAAGTCACATGATATACACCATTGGCGCACGCGACTCATGTGATTAGTAGTGGCGTGCAGTTGATTACATAACAACCTTGATTTGAGAGACATGTCATCTTTTACATGTCCGAAACATTTCTTTAGCAGAGTTCTAAGCTCACCTTTTGTCAAAGTCGCCACTTCGAGACTAAAGATCATAAAATGGTCGCTAGAATTGCATATAAGTCGCCGGAAAATAAGACCTAACTAAGAGAAAACGGAAAAAAGGACACCTTGTGCAGTATAACATAAGAGGTAATTGAAGTTTTGGAGATCAAAAGGACCTCTGGAGGTCAAATATACGAACACAACCAAAGAGATAAAAGTTTTCTTTGAGTTAATGAAAACTACGGCGGATTGTTAGTTTTGAAAGGAAATTGTTCTCTCTCTTTAATTTCATACTCGAAACATAAAGTAATTAAAATGTTTCAGTTTGCTTCATGACCCCTAAACACAGGTCGACCAAAACTGATGTTCCTTCCAAACATTTTAGATAAAGTTAACGCTTGCTCCCTTCATGGGATCGCCGGCCGTGGAGGTAAAAATTAACGGTGAACTGAACTGAAGTTTGGTTACATTATAGCCCCATCGCAAAAAACATTTGTGACAGAAATCGTTGGGTTTTCGACTTGTTTGTTCTCATTTTGAAATCTCACTACGGGACCATTTAGAAAACAAATAACAAACGTGTTCGTACTAGGCTCGCTTGGCTTAAAGACAAACAGCGAGAAGTAATAATCATGTTTTTTTTAGCAACATGGTTGTTTGTTACTTTTGAATCGCAAAACCTGGTCGAATGGTGGACCTAGTGGGATCCATCTATACCCCGAATGTGAAGCACGTGTGCCGTTTTTTACGGAAATTCACAATAGTCGTTTTCAAAGAGGGAGTCTGGGACTAGTTTTGATTCAAGATGGCGGAATTAGGGTTGACATATTATTCGAAGTGTCGAATAATGCAGTCGACGAACTTCTCAGTTGTGGGGAAGAAGCAAAATTTAGCTGAAAGGATTGACTATGTCCTCATCACACCGGAATGAAAATGATGAGTTTACTGACTAGGTTCAGGCACTGGCACCAAAGCATAACTGAATTCATCGAGCGAAACCAGTACATTCGCCTTCTATTCAAAGGATCACTTCAGGGTCAAAGCTTTCAAGCTAGGCGTAGATTCGGTTTCTAATTATGAGATAAAATAAAACAAAAAAAGGAGCAAAAATACGTAAATTTCGCCACGCAAACTCGTAAGTTTTGGCCTACAAATTTGTTATTCTTATTGTTAAAAAAGTTCTCCACGCCTACTACCAAACTAAGGCTTTACGGATCAGTCTCTAAACAGAATTAAATGAAAGTGAACTAGACCCTAAAAAGATCTCTGAAATAAACCCGCAAGAAATGCATTCACACCACTTCTGACGAGGTCAGTAGTTGAGCTGTTTCAGTCAAAAGACCTGGAACTGGTAGACATGAGCAAATGAAAGGTATCTCTTTCTTCTGGAAATTCCAGTTTTGGTCTACATAGAATTATTTTCGTTTCTCGTGGAAATTTTCCATTTGGGAACCCCACAATCGGCTCTTTATCGACATTCCGACCGAACTTTTTGTATTGTTTTTCACAATTGATGGACTGCAATGTCCTTCTCTCCTTAGTTCCCGCCAGAGAAGGGCGCATAACATGTGTAGCACTGTAATTCAGTTTCCTGTTTGCTGTTACACAAACATCAACTTTTTATTTACCGAAGCTTGGCCTTACAAAATAAAGTAACGTCGCCACAGCTGATTCAAAGTGATCTGTTCAATCACTTGTAGGAGCGATTAAAACCAAGTCATGACAGTCTCATTATCGTGATCTTTTGTTTCTGAGAAACGAAACTAGCAAAAGCTCTCCAAAAGAGTACACCCTTTTTAAGGCTGAAAAGACTTCAGAACATTTTGCTGCACTAGTTAATTGTTGAGAGGAATTTTTAAGGCACAGTTTTTTTTTATAGATTCTGCGGTAAATCGAAGTATTCCTCGTTCGTGTGCCAGACATTGTCTAAAATTTAGATGAATGGATGCATGCACGCGCCTGTTTTTTTTTTTTTTTTAACAGACGCATAAAAACTCAGCGGAGTTCATAGGTTACGCGGTCATGTGGTGACCCAGATAAAAGGGACACCCCTCAAATACGCACCGTTCCTTGGGCATCCGTATCGGGGAGGTTCGACTGTTTCTCTTTAATTAAGACCGTTGACGCGGTACAATCATCTCTATGGCTCTGTAGTTTTTGCGGCGGTGGTAAAGTGAGGATACTTGTTTTATCAGTCGCTATGACCAGGACTGCCGTAAAACACGCCAAATTGCACACCACATCAAAAACAAGCTAGTACTTTCGTCAGCTCCTGTAGCGTTGTTTGCCAATGTGGGGCTGGAGTCATCGAGCGTACGTAGCGAATAGCTGCGTTCAGACTTTAATTGAACAAGTGGTCAGTACTTTGTCAGCGTTTGAGCTGTCGGAATTGGCTTCGTCTCCGTACGTGGTAAGTTAACTTCTCTTCAAAGAGGGTCGACGTTCTGAGTGCAATTTAGAATTTTTTTCTGTTGGTGAAAACAAAAAGGACAATATAATATGATATGCGAAGTCTGCTAGCTGCCAGATTCACTAACAGGAAAATGTTCTCTTCTTTTCATGTTATTTTGTCAGTAGTACGTAAAGTAGGTGTGTCTAGGCTGTGGCGATTCTTTCTTCGAGGAAATAATACATTTTTTTAATCGTTTTGTAATTCTTGATTGCTTTACAATATACGGACTGATGTTTGCACGTGCAGTATTTCTTGCTGCACATGACACTGGTCGCGTGGGTATTAGCGTTTCGCTGAGTGCTTTCCTTCGGCTTAGTAGGAACGTGAGAGGGAACGTGACAAATTCGACACCTAGGAGATGAGAATAAGTTAATAAAACACATCTGTAAACTCATTTTCCAACGTGACAAATTCGAGACTTAAAAGATGAGATTAAGTTAATAAAACCCATCCGTAAACTCATTTTCCACAGATGATAGGAAATATCATAGGAAATATTTGATCTTTGACTGTGCAACCTTAATTTTTTTAAACTCCACTCAGTTTTTTTTTCTTTTCAAAGGCCGCCAGTTTTCGTATGAGGTATTTTTATCGTTGGAAACTTGAGGTGCAACGTATTTTCCGTTTTTAAAATTTGATGTAATTTTATTTTCATTTCTGCTCCTTTTTGATCTCTAGCGAATGTAAGCGGTATGATATATAGGTGAAGAGATAGCAAGTAACATTTAAATATCCACTCACAGTCAGGTAAGCAGGTGTTGAACGGGTCGTATAAATCCGTCTGTCAGCGCTTGGACCGTAAGGTAATCTTTGCTTAGCAGCATTATGGTAACCTTGCTCAAAATTGAATTTTTAGCTGAGGTAATTCAAAGTGCGGTCTGCGCATGCTTCAAGTTTGACCGTGGCGCTAGTTAGACCCAGGAAGGTGGTGCTTAGTTTTAGCGGTAATCGCCCTTGTTTTCGCTGAAACAGAAAAATGTTTGAATACGAGAACAAACAAACTTCCTCTCACACAAAATGGTCGCAAGGGGAGCAGAAAGAATTTCTTTCTCTCAGTAAAACATTTAACGTAACAAAAATGTTGGAAAACGCCAAAACATCAGCCGGGGTAAGCAAGAGTTTGACTGTGTTGTCATCTCATACTTTTCATCTCTTGTTCATCGTAAGCTCTTTTAACCAGCCGCCAGCGGCTTTTGTTCATATTTTGATTATTACTTATTTGAGAACCTAAAGGCGGCTAATTTTTCTTTTGAAACAACAGAAATTATGTTTAGGCCGGCCATTACTCGAACACAGATTTGCTTGGCGGACATTTCTTCTTTTTTTCTTTTTTTATTTTATAGGAACTGGTCTATATGTTGGTCACAACCAATCATAATTTTTTTCTTCATATGTAAGATATATTTAGTCCTTTACGAGCAACTGTCCATTTATTTCTCTGCTGAATTTTGCTGTAAAGAAGAAGTTGCCATTTTTTTCCTTGCGCGCGGTTATCACGTGGGAAATTCTGCGTTGTGAGAATGCGCAGTGAAATACTTAGAAATGACCTTTAAAAGCAACCAAAAGTTGCCGCGTGTTTATATCTCTTATATAAATGTCTGCCATACTCATAAAAAAAATAAAGTTAGGTCAAACTTTCATTTTTGTTTTGATAAACATGGTGCGACATATTATATAACAATTCTGTTATTTAAATGTTATCTGATATTGCGTGCCCTTTTGGCCATGGCTCGAGGCAATCTGGTGCTGTTGAGACTCGTTTGAATTGTAAGTTAAGACCGGAAACTCATTATGTCACAAATACGTAAAATACGGTAGCAGAGATGCACCAATTCAGTGTTCCTCGCCATTGCGTGATAGTTGCGCCTGTGTTATCGATTATTTGAAAGAGATTCGTTCTTAGTGGCGAGACCAAAGGATAACTGGAGACTTAAATACCTTCTCCCTGCGAGAGAGAGTACGGCTACACGTAGCCAAGGATTTTTTTTTACCAAAAAATACATATTCATTTCTTGACATTATTTAATACATTTAGAGCTCATTATGCTGATTTATTTTATTGTGATTGAAAATTTTCGGCGTTAGTGGATGACATAACTATGTTGGCTTTCTATTTAGCCCGCGTGTGACGAGTATGAGTGAGTAGTACCTAATGTATGAGTAGTACCTAATGTATGAGTAGTACCTGATGTATGAGTAGTACCTAATGTATGAGTAGTACCTAATGTATGAGTAGTACCTAATGTATGAGTAGTACCTAATGTATGAGTAGTACCTAATGTCCTCTCGGCCAGAATGCACGAACATTGTAGGAATGTTCTTTCAACGAAAGTAAACGAAATTTGAAAAAGTCGACGCAAGCTTGGATAATCGCTTTTTATTAAAGGACTCAACTTGTTTTCGTTATGAACATTCACTTTGTGGTTCGTCATCTTTTACGTCCCTTGCATTTTGATATTAGTTTGCGGGAAACGTAACTCTATACGCGTAACTCTATACCTTCACCTAGATTTCCTTCTTGTGTTTTCCTCACGGTAATATTTGTCAGGAAAACTCAACCACAATTACAACTCATTCTCATGGATTATTTAAGTCGTGTGGTTCTATCAAGTTTTTATTTGATGCAAATCATTAACTTCACACTTAGCCTACTTAAGAGCCATTTTAAATTTTTTGGCCTTGTTCGATTGTAATACCAATTCATTCCTTGTGGTTATTGTAGCAGAAATATAATGTGTTTGGTTTCCAAAATATCGATGCATACCGAGTAGAAGTAAATTTATGATAATACACACCAAGCGAGCCACATGAGCTATTTATTGTCTGTTATTGTCCTTCTCTTCAGGGATTTTCATGTCAGCATCCCTCTCAAGGCCTAGTTGATTTGTAATTATATTTCGCCAAGGTAGTCTTCACGGACTCCGCGGATTAGTGTTTTTTGATTTGGTGGCTATCAATTCCCTTTTCATTTAGTCGACCCTAACGGCCTCCACTCGAGCCAAAATAATTTCATCTTACGTGGAACAGTTGTGCTCCCATTTTAAGTGGCGTTTATTTTGTGTAAGTGTTTATCTTCCATTCCCTTGTTCAGTTGGCCTTGATTTTGAGTTTGCAACGGAGTTATATTAACACACTCTACGCATACGATCCGTAGCATTGTCTAATAATAGCTGTATTGCCTTTTCAGTTCAAGCTCATAACGACAGTAGACGAACTCAAGTCTTACATCGACCAGACACAGCTTACACCTGAGTTTGGTGGAGTCTTCAATTATGATCACGACGAGTGGATCAGATTTAGAATAGTAAGTTTTACTCTTAATCGTAACACTCTCCCATTGGCCTGCGGCAATTTCGACCCACTGAGGTACGGTCGATCCACTTTTCTTAAAGGGTGCCACAAATTTACGAGTGTTGGAATGACACTTGAGGAGCAAGTTGTACGCGCCTTCTATAGGAAAATGACTCACACTGAGTAAAAAACGAGTTGTCTGTTTAGCTGGCTCAGTGAGAATAAACCTTGATATTTTTGAACTTTTATCTACCACGAATCGTGTCAATCCAATATCGATTACACCACATTAATAATTACTATGCTTTTATTCTCATCGCCGAAGGACATGATTAAGCAGAAAATAGTTGAGGAAACCTCGTTCATTTTGTGCGCAGTTTCAGACTTGTCGCTGCGGGTCATTTGTACTATGATAGGATATTTGCAAGTTACGTCTGAATCAGTTCAGACGTTCTAACATTATTGAACTTTAATATCTAACTGCCTCTCGAGGAATACGAATTTCGGTGTCTAGATAAGGTACGAATACCTTAACATAGTGCCTTTTTCTAAGCAATTTGACGACAGAAGGAATTTGATGCTTAACGGTTAAGTTATACTATGATATGAATTAATTTCCGATTAATTTGTTCCAATAAACTATTTTTTTTTTGTGGTAAATAACTCTGCCTTTTTAGTGAAGTAATTATCACATATTAAAGCTGTCTTATGTGTTGAACAATACAGGAAACGCAATATATTCTTCCGTTGTGTTATGCAAATGATTTTCCACAAAAAATCCACCACAGATATGGCCTTCTATTTAACGATGTATTCTATTCAACTTTCGTGAAGCGGTGTGTGTGTGTGTGAATTTTTGTATTTCCTGTAACTTGGAGTTTACTCGTCCCTCTGTACAACCTGTGAATTAATTCACGCGATACTATTTGTTTTAAAACTTTGGAAAAAAAGGTGATAATTCCGTGGTCGTACAAATTTTGTGATGTTGAAAAGTGAAATGGTCTTGGTCTACAATACTTTTGGCTTGTATCAATGCTGATCCAGTTTTTTTGGAGCATTCCGTTTTCTCCAAGGGAGGTCGTTTTTTCTCGAAGCCTTTGTACCAGGACCTAATATTCCGCTTATCTGCTTCACTGACTTTTCATTATTAAAAGTTTTTCAGTTAATGAGTATTTTTGGAACAAAGACGGTTTAAAAATAGGTCTATTAGCCCGATGTACACAAGTCAATAAGCACGAAAAATAAAGCTTCAACGGTCTAAGGTAGCAGTTCGTGGAAATGATTCATCTAAATAGTTTAGAGAGGACTTCAAGGCGTACACGTATAAACAGTAAAGAGGTTCTTCACGCAACGTGTCTCAATCTAGAAGATTAAGTTTACAATATTGTTTTAAAGGCAAAAGGTTTTGCTGAACATATTTTGTACGCAGAAGATTAAGTTCACTTCATTTCCGCTGTCTTTGATATTTGATATTTCCTTTCGGAGCAACGTGTTACTTCAAAGAGACTAATCCCAGGTTTTTAATCCTCAGAGTTATATGCTGTTTGTAATACAAGACAAGAAAATCTCATTGAAAAAAATCATATGATTTCCTCTTTTCAGCACTCCACTGATTTCGTTAAGTTACTTGGACAGTTAATTACACAGACATAATATCTAGTGATGGCGATAACATTTAAATTCCTTAGTAAATTTAAAGAATACCGCGTCTTAATTGAGTTCTAATAGTGTGAAGTGTATTGCCGTTTAAAAAAATGTTTTCTTTGTTCTTCCAATATCCATCCTTTGTATCACCTTGCTACAAACCGCAACACTCAGAGCTTAGCTGAGCGCCCAAAAGCCGACTTCCTCTGACTTTAACCAAACTTATTGGTTGTATCGATTGTACGTGACGTTTAAGCTGCCGTCGTACCTCTATCCAGCGGTCAACTTTCAAGGCACTCAGTAGAGGGTAAAATACTGCTAAAATTCCTCCCCGGGATTGGGCGCAAGTAGCCGCCCTCTGACCGCAAGGGAAGGAAAGATTTCTGTTTTGTAAAGTATGCTTTGAGAATAACACGGTTGTCGTGTTTCAGAAACTCGAACCGTTCATGACTGGATGTAGGAGCGCTGCTAAACTGGCCATGGGCGTCATGCAACAATTCACAAGCAGCACGCTTGGAGAAAACATTCAAGAGTGTAAAGACCTACTAGAACAACATCATCAAAAGATCAAGGACGTGTTTGAAGACAGTAGGTTGTCAGCTTTGCAAGTCGAGGGGGAACAGATCTTAATCAGACTGCAAGAAGATGAGGCGTCGTTACCAAAAGTACCGGATTACATCGAAACTGTGAACTGTGTCACTAAACTCTACCATCAGATGAATGAAGTGTTTTGTAGATTAGAGATGTTGACGGAAAACAGAACCAGGAGATTAGAGCAGTGTCTGGCCTTGAAAGAGTTTGAAAAAGACATGGAAGAGGTACGGTCGAGGAAGTTGCTTCATGTGATAATATTGAGACATCAACTTACTTCCCACAGTCTCCTTTGAGTTGTTTTTGTTTATTTTCATTTTGGGGGAGAGTGTTGGCAAGTAGGTTGTTGTTACAAGTGTGAGTTTTTGAAGTTTTCGTGAAAGTTCGTGAGTCCAGCAAGTTCCCGACCGTTATTTCTAAGCAGAAAGTTAATGCTATTTAAGGGCAAGTAACATAAATAAAACCCCAATCACGCGTGGTTACGACAAAAGCGCGAGCAAAAATTTTAACAGTGTTGATATTATGAGCTGGTGTTTACGTCAATTGTGTAGATGACGTCACGATCTCTCGTGAACGGAAAGCTGTGAAACTCTTCTCCAGGCTTTTACACGCGCTTTCCTATCGTCGTTATTTTGCGCTGACCTTGGCAACTTTTGTTAAAACTGTTTTTAATCTGAGGATCGGATGTCTAATTCTCATTCTTGGTACCGTACATTTCCTTTTGAATTACTTTGGAGAATTTGGTGTGAATCAAAAAAGCTCCCCTAGCTGATGAGTTTGTTTATTCTCATAACCATTCTGATGTGTGATGGATTGTAAGGAGAGGTTACATTTTCACTTCCATATTACTTTCTTGTGTCGCGCCACCTCATGAAAAAGAACGAACATGTTCCCTGACCTGTTGAAGCATTGGAACATGGGCTCATCTCTTTAACATTCCATTTAATTTGTAGGTGATGGGGTGGATATCAACGAAAGGAGAACAGTTTTTCGACAAACATACTGAGGTTGGAGATTCCATTGGGCACGTGAAAACACTTCAAGAAGAGTTCGACAATTTTGAAAATAAAGCCAAGGTAACAAAGAAGAACCATCCGTCTTAAAAGAGAAAACTCACTTATATTTGAGTGTGCACTTTCAGGAAAAAAGAAAACTCACTTATATTTGAGTGTACACTTAAAGGTAGAAGACAAGTCGCCAGATAGCGTCAGTGTCTGGGTTTTAGAGGGTTATGTTTCCCTAATTAGCCACTTGTATTCACTCGCGCAGAAATTAACAGAACATATCGTCTTGTATATTATTTGTATTTATTTGTGATTCCTTGTTGTTAAGTGAAAGTGATGCTGTGTGCGATGTGCTTGAAGTAAACCTCTGTAAATGTGACGTGTGGAACTTGTTAGTCCTGGCCATTCAAACATGACCACAGTGCATTGACACCATTTGCGAACTTCAGTTCGCGGCCAGTGGACATTCAGCGCACTTTGAATGTTTAGGGATGAATAAGAACACGACTTGTGGTCTAATGATGCTGTGTTGATCAGTCTTTGGCAATTGTACAGTACTTGTCAGGTCTAATATTTTTTATTTGTTGGCGCATGGTGCAGTTGAAATTACCTGAACTGTGCACCTTTAGATAACGTTTGGTATATGGCGCAGTTTCTTACTGCATTTTAGAGAGTTTGTTCTTGGATATGATCGTGGATCATGATTTAGATGTCTCCGTTCACTTGGAGTAATATAATACCCCTGACAATGTAATGATAGTAGATACAATTTGTCACTTTTTCAATAAGAACAATATGGTTGTAGATATAATTGGTTGCTTTGTTGTCGTTGTTTACAGTGTTACTGTGACCGTGTGGAAAACCTCCTTGAGGAAGGAAGCAGTATGGTCGAGGGAGGCCATTATGAAGGAATTGGAATAAAGGAGAGGAAGCGATCTTTAGAAGAAGTCTACAGAAAGTTTTGTAGAAGACTTGAACAGAGAAGACAACAACTTAGTTCTTCAATGGAGTTTTACCAACTGGTAGATCAGGTAATTGGGGACAGTACACTTTATTAAACTGGTAGGTGCCTTCAATGTTAGCTACAACAGCCTTAGAAACTCTGAGGGACGCATCAGGCTACCATAGCAACATTACACTTCAGAAAGAGAGATCTTAAATGTACCTTTTTTTCAAAAGTATTTGTTGAAGCTCTGCTCGTAATTAAAAAACTGAAGTTATAGTTCAATAAAGTAAACATTCGTGATGAGGACTCGAAGCTCGGTCCTTCCACCTTCATTTCTGCACAAATGAATAACCCGCAGCTGTCTTAATCTTTATGTGACAGGCCTCGGAATGGTCCATGGCGACACTCACCCAGATGGCCACCATGAACATGGAAGAGATTCTTTATTTGGAAGGAGTCACAGCGCTGTCACGTGCTCTGGAAAAATACCTGGAAGATACTCCAGTGTGGAGTGAAAGCCGGCTCAACAGGATCTCTGAATTGGCTACAAATCTGGGAAGCGCTAAACTGGTCAAAGTGGCCGAAAATATACTGACGAGATACAAGGAGATATTAGACATGTTACAGAAGCGACAGGAGACTCTGCGCAGAGCTGAGGAGAGACTATCGGTGAGTTTGATTTTCAAGTGTTTTGTCCGACTCTCAGAGGATAGAGCCGCTTTTCGGAGATATTACGTGTGGCGATCCAGACTCAGCTAACAGGAAGTCCAAATGGACGACTCTTAACTAGAGAATTCTATCTCAGCTCCTTTTCGGAGAGGATTTTGACAACTTAGCAATGTACCTGATTTTTGGTAATTTGAATCGTCAAGGTAAATCATAAAAGGTTAGACCCAAGGGCAGTGATGAGAAAGAATGGACGAATTATCCAAGAATTACAAGAAAAACATCTTTCCTGACATAGTTAACCACTGTTCAGACATCGAGTGTCGTATCGGGCCCGTGAAGAAATATGAGGTAGAAACGAAGCAACGAAGAATACTTTATGGCACTTTGAAACAGGTTTTTCAATTTTTCGAGGGTGAAATTACTTTTATCACATGAAGTACTGCAGGGGAAATTAGAGATCGATTCCAGTAAGCGTAAGATTAAGTTATCAGGAGTGAACTGTATGATGTATGTTTCACAGCAGCTGAACGTTCTGTTCTTCTGATTTTTGGTTCTTCAAGGGTCATCCCTCAAGTGAAGCTAGCAGCACCACTACTGGTGGTAGTGACGAGTCCACTACTTCTAGTCCTGGCCGAGAGGAGGACGTGGGCGAGGATGACAGGGACTTGGGTGAGAGTGAGGATGAAGCGGACAAACCGATTACGCACGTGGAGGCGCCTCCTCGACGGCGAAGGTCATCATGTACCCCACCTTCTGCCTTGTATTCATGGAAAGAGGTAACACTTGTCAATAGATCAGTAATAGACTTTATTCTGGATGGAATCATTTCTCTGTTGAAGTTTTTTCATTTGTTTTAAATTGTCTTTTTTCCTTGTCTTATAGAATGAGCTTCCTGTTGTTGAAGAAATGCCACCGTTGAATCCCCGCACAGAAGAGTAAGTGGCCTTAATTAAATTGTAACGAAATTTGTCTATGTTTCCTCACTCCCTGAAAAATGATGAAACTTGCAACCATGAAGCAGCCTAAGTAAATTCACGTATTTCTAAACGTAGCAAATCTCGGCCGAAATCGTATCCTGTTCTTTGTTCCGCTTCGTGCCTCGTTGTTCGGTTAACATATCACGAGTAGTGTCTGTCCTTTGTACAGCTGTGTTGATTTGTTTTCTTATTGGATCCTAGAAAGCTGATGTACATATTTCAAGAAATGGTGGACACTGAGAGGGACTATGTCAAATCGCTGCAGTACATCATGGATGTGAGTAAAATATTGTAAAATTGTGTAGAGCGGGTAAAGAAGAATTAAGATTTTTATTGTTATTTTGAATGGTGTACAGCTCGTACATCAATGTTCATTTTACTCTCCGTTCTGTTGTAGAACTACATTGTAGAGATGGATAACCCAGAGTTACTTCCTTCACTGAAAGGAAAGAAAAACATTCTGTTTGGAAACATCGAGAGAATTCACGATTTTCACAAAAGGTAAGAGTCGTGTCCAAGCAATGCTAAGCCGGTCGTTAATCGTTTGATGTTGTAGGCGCGTACCGCTTGCAACGAAATACAGGAAATAAAGAGCAACGTTCTGTTTTCCTCCCAGTAGGAGTGCATATGTTGAGTGTCAATTCTTTTTCTTTGTAGGTATTTTCTGCAGGAACTAGAAGCATGCAAGGATAGATTCTTGGACATTGGAAGTTGTTTTCTTAAATGGGTACGTGTAAAAATATAGGAGGGAATCCAATTGATAAAAGAAGGATATTGCAAGGGGTAACTGAGCCACCTTGTGCTGATTACGTACTTGCATAATGTTCCTTGAAAAAGACAGCAACCTAAGCTCGGATTGCCAAGTGAAACCAGTTGAGTGAAGTGCATTTAATAAATTAGTTGAAAGTTGTCTGATGGAGGATATGTGTGCATGATATATTTGTAGGAGCGCCAGTTTTATTTGTACGCTTTGTACAACAAGAACAAGCCCCGTTCAGATCAGCTGCTCTCTGATCATGGCAATGTCTACTTCAGGGTAAGTCTTGATTCGATCAACTTTATTCCACGGTTTGATGAACCTCTTACTGTCATTGATTTGGTGGAGATCTAAACCAATATAATCAGGTGGTGGTGTCAGACATTTTGAAATAATATGCAGTGTTTTTGCTTCAAGTTCTGCTTGGTCGTTATAACGTATAATCTTTCAGCGTGGTATGTGTCTGTTGTGGTTAACTCTAAGGACTGTCAATCCTTACCTGGTCGAAATAATAAACTTCTTTATATTTATTTTTTTTATTCTCAGATAAGGTCATTAGAAACTGGCGTTTTTCACTAATGACGTTAAGTGCATTTATAGGTTGAAAAAAAAAAGTAGAGTTAATCTGATGCGGTTATTTATCTCCAGGCTCGTCAGAAAGAACTTGGGGACAAACTTGATCTCGGCAGTTTTCTTATAAAACCAGTTCAGCGGATGGGAAAATACAGTCTCCTGCTACGCGTAAGTCAAACATATTCTTTAGGGACATAAGCTAAGCTTCCTAATTTCTCTGAGAAGAATGGTAGAACTGAACGCACGACTACCTATACCCATGTGGGAGAAGCATTAACGTTACTTAATGGCAGACGGTTAGCGTCCTGGATTCGGGTGAAGAGGTCGGAGTTCGAGACCCGGCTGGGTCATTATGTTGGGATTTGGGCAAGTCAGTTAACTTTCACTCAACTCTCTTTACCAAGGAATGTAAATGGGTACCGGTGGATTGCCAAGGAATGTAAATGGGTACTGGTGGATTGCCAAGGAATGTAAATGGGTAACGGTGGATTGCCAAGGAATGTAAATGGGTACCACCGGTGGATTAAATGGGTACCGGTGGATTACCAGGAAAATCAGCTAACATGCAATGGACTCTAGCATCTCATCCAGGAGGAGTAACAATGCTCTTATGAAGCATTATGTTGTAGAGAGTGCAATAAATTCCTAAAATACATTCGTAATTCAACTGAGAATAACAAGTGTTAAAGGTTTGCAAGCCATACTTGTATTTGTTTTCACTATTGACGCATTATCTGTTTTTGTTTTTTTTTTTTTATCGCAGGATATGATCAAGGCACTCAGCGTTGGACATCCCAAAATCACTGAGCTCAAGGTACATGATAATGTTGGGCGATTCTTGTTTGCGGTGCTGTCTTAATAACAATATACCTTTCGTCTAAGAACCAGTAAATTGATTGAGGCTGATTTTCTATCGCTTCTTTAATTTTCAGGCTGCTGAAGAAATGGTGAAATACCAGCTACGGCATGGGAACGACTTGCTTGCCTGGGACTCACTGAGGGGCTGTGATGTAAGTGCGAGAGGTCATCAATCCAATAAAACTGTTCTAACACAATTTCCCGGTCGATGATTAATAAACATGGGGCTGTCATAATTGTATCTACGCTGTTTATTTGGTTTTTACGTGTTCCTGATCTTTGTTAGTTGTCCATAAACATTCTTTTTACCTTACGTTACATTCAGAACTGTAATTAAAACTAAATATCTTCCCGCAGATAAACCTGAAAGAACAAGGCCGTCTATTACGCCAAGACAACTTCACCGTTTGGAATGGGAAGAAAAAGCATCAACGGAGAGTTTTTTTACAGGATGATCTGGTTATATTCAGCAAAGTGAGGAAACAGCCTGGAGGAGTTGACTTGTATTACTACAAAAACTCTCTCAAGGTACTGGATTATTTTATAAATACTAACAGGAATAAAGATGAATGTAGCTTTGGCCGCCAGGGTTTGCCCTACTATTTGAACTCAAGAAAGAGCGCCAACACTACCAGCACTATTTTTTAAAACCACGCTTAAGTCACCCCTTTTTTCAAAAAACATCCTCAGCTTTTTAGTTTTGAATCGTTTGGTCCCCTCCATTTTGTTCTGCACGTGTATTTGAGCATTTCCAGGAATATTGTCCGACCCAGTCTTCTCCTCCTGAACTCGATATTTGTTTCTTTTCATTTAGACCAGTGATTTGGGTCTCACGGAGAACGTCGGTGACAGCGGGCTCAAGTTTGAACTGTGGTTCAGAAGAAGGAAACCAGATGATACTTTTGTTTTACAGGTCAGTGGTTCAGACCCAATGACATTGTCTGTATACATATCACGTAATTGTTAGATACCAGATTTTAAGACGCCTTATACCTCCATTTGTTGTGCGTGAAGTTCCATACTCATAGCAAGGTATTTAGTGCTCGGGGCATAGACCTAAGACATTTAATGTTGAAACTAACTTTTCAAGTTGCCAATTGACGTCAGTTTTCATTTGTTAATCCGTAGGCACCATCTTTCGAAGCGAAAACGGCTTGGGTGACAGAAATCACAAGGTTACTGTGGAAACAAGCGATGCGAAATAGGGGTGAGTGTTCAAGTCAGTGTACATGCGTGCGTGCGTTCATGGGTGTTTCTTTTCTGTGCTCGTACTTTTGTTGTAGACCAGTCCCAGAAAATTTAATCAATTTAATCTCAACCAATTTAATCTCAGATTACTTTTTGCATTTAATTAAAAATCGTTTTTATCTTTGTTTCAATTTGCAGAGTATGGTTTAACAGAAGCATCAACGGGTATAAGTGTTGGAAGCCAACCACCTCTCGTGATACCCAGTACCCAGCCTGGGGACACATCACCTTACCAACCAGTAGTTAATGCTGTTCATGTGCCTCTTATTAGGACTCAGTCCCTTCCGTCCAACACCTACAGTCCCCGTACGGCAAAGAAACGCCTATCAGTTGTTAGTTCAGAGACTGCCTCAAGTATGGAGTCTTCAAGTAGTAGCGGTGTCTATGACCTCAATCTTCCTGCAACGGACGAAGAGAACTCTATACGAACCAGCATTGCACCACCGCTCGAAGAAAAACTGTCGAAATCCGGTGGGAAACGCAATAAAGTGCGGAAAATATCTACAGAGAAATCACCTTGGGCACATTTAAATAATAAAGAAAGACTTGTTGAGGAAGTTTCCTTCGGCAGCACGGAAAATCTCTCTGAAAGAAGAAAAAGTAGTGTTGAGGAAACGCCGGACCTCAAACTTGGAAAAGACAAACTTGTTGTAACACCAGAGGAGGACAAGGAGGACAAAAAGATCAATAATTTTTTCAAATCTTTTTCTCTTCGGGAGAAATTTACTGATAGGGATAGATCAAGGAGTCTTGAGGACAGTTTTGTTGGTTCACCAGTTATACGGAGAGCAAGTAAAGAGAAAGACGGTCATAACACTGCACCGCGTAGGAGATCATTTATAGAGAGGATATCGATGAAATCACATATGGACAATTCCCCAAAGAGACGTAACTCGTTAGAAATTCCTAGTCCAAAGATTGGAAAGAACCTTGATGAAGACGAGGAGAAAAACGAGACAATCAAGGGACAAACTACAGAGGTAAACAAAAATACTTAATAAACTTGTACCAAGTTTTGATCTTGGTTCATCTGGCGGAATTATAGCGATCGGGGCCTTACAACGTCAATGAGAACAGGCACCCAGAAACAAAAGAAAACTCTCGCCCAGTAGAGACAAATTCGCCATTATGTATCTTACTTATCCCCTTGGAGATGTTTGTTAAGAAAAACAGAAAAACGTTAGGTTACGCCAGTTTGATTCGTTGCGCTGCAAGTTTTTATCTAACATGAAGAAGGAACCTTTTTCAAGGGTCCTTAACAAAGTTCGCTAAATTGTGTTTTTAAAACGCAAGAGTAACGTTCTAGAAAAACCGTGTAGTAATGATATCCGAAACTGAGTTGTTGACTCACGTTTTGGGCGTGTTGCAAAATAAGGCTAAAACGAATCTTGAATGCTCATGCTCTCAGTGCCCAAATGGAAATAGTTTATTTGTTGATCGGAAAATTGCATAAATTGGTTTTGGCAGAATTTTTTTGACTCCAGAACCAAACAAAAAATTGCCAATTCGCTGTATAAAGTCCCATAAGACTCTATGCTACACAGTAGCTAGTTTTTACGAGATAAGAGTATAAAACCGATGAATTCTCTCTGTATTTTTTCAAGTTAAATGCTTTCTTTCCTTACAGGTTTGAAGTGAGAAATATGTAACGAATCTGTTCATCCGATGTCAGTCTTGCACCGAGACAGCATTGCACATGCGCAGACCCGCTCACTTCTGCGGAACCGGTTTGAAACAAGTTTGACGAGCAACATGGAAGATGCTGTAGACAGTAGATATTGACGGCCTTGTTGATGTTGTAATTCAAGAATCGAACTCAACAGCCATTACAGCTGCAAAATATAGAGTGCTTATGGTGAACTTGAAGTCTATCACTGAGAAATTCGAAGTTTACCAAAATGGAATTTGATAAAAAGTTATTTTGTATGACTCGTTTAGTCAAATTATTCAATCAGTATTACGCTGCGTTGGTGAATGTGTTTTCAAACTGTGAATATTAGAATATATCGTATCATTTAATTGTCTCCGGTCAAATTTTTTACATTAGTTGTTGTTAAGATTTGACTGTTGAAAGAATTTCATGTAATTAATATTGGTTAGGTTTTTTCTCAGTTTCCACTGAATATAAAATTTGTATTTTATATGACATTTGCAAAAATGAATTGCATTATATGTCAGGTTTCGTTAAATGAAAAATTAATAAATTTCCATATCAGGGAAGAGATCATTGCATAAATGAAAAGCTATTTAAAATGAAAATTTTTGTCTTATCATAAGAAAAGTTTGTGAGCCTAACTTTGAAGAAATTAGTCCAACATCTACCTTTATTATAAGGCATCAATGGGAAACAAATTTCGGGCAGGAAATGTGTTTTAAGTTGGTCTGTTAATATTAGTACTTTCATGTAGGGGCTTTATATTAAGTTTTCATTCTTTTCCTTTCCTTTTTTTCTCTTCAAAATTCTGCCACTTAAAAAGGAAAGGTAAAGAAGTCAGTAAAAATTTGTTGGAATATTAGTTTTGACCTCCATGTTATTAATGAAGAAAACGTTTTTCTTTTGTATATATCTCACAAATATACTTAAATTATTGTGAAAATTGCTGATTAGGAACAACCAACTACTTACTTATCTCAAATTGGTTGGTTCTTTATATTATCATATTTTGGTATAGTGTAGTAAAGAAATATTTTTACCTCTTAGGGAGGGAAAATTCCTACCAAATAATAAAACTTTTTTAATAATAGATGAACCGTTTGCTTTTTGAGACATTATTTATAGAGAAGGAAGAGATCATCTCGCAAGGTGTAATAAAATTCACAAGTATGATTTCCCGAGAACATGTAGCATATGGCGCGTTTTTCCTGTCAAAATTCAATTTGTTAGACGTTTTTACATACGACCTTCGTTTTTCAACTTCAGCATTCCTTTTATTCAACCTTAACATTCGTTTTTCAATTTCAGTATTCCTTTTATTTAACCTTGATATTCGTTTTTCAACTTCAACATTCGTTTTATTTAACCTTGATAGTCGTTTTCTGAGTTCGACATTCGTTTAATTCAAGCGTGACATTTGTCATTCGTTTTCCTTATTTTCAACCTTGACGTTCGTTTTATGTAACCACGACAGTCGTTTTTAAAGATCGACATTCGTTTTATTCAAGCGTAACGTTCGTGTATTGACGTCGACTTTGTCTTTGCTTTAATCTCAACATTCGTTTTTTTAAATAGCCGTTCGTTTTACTCAAGCGTGACATTTGTTTCCAGTTTGTCATTCGTGTATGAATCAGGCGTGACGTACAAGAACGACTGGATCGAGCGCGAACTGTGGGAAAACTGTGACTGGCAAGGATGTCTGATCCATCTGCGAAAGAAATTTTCCTTTCTAGGGTTAGATCACTTTTGGAAGTGCTGTTCTGCCATAGCAGCGGCGATGAAGAGAGCTTAGAGCACGATTTTGACAATTTATACACTCGTGCCAACCTGTTATATCACCATGGTGTGCGTCTCTTCATACTGTTGTAGAGCATTTTCAAGGACTGCTATTTTGAGTATTTTTAGGTTTACCTTTTGTTTTGATGAGTCTCGCCTTTTTGCGTCTACGTTGTTATTTTGGTAGATCGATAGTTTTGATCATTTATTTTTAGTGTGTGCTTGAACTTGGCTCAGTTCTTACCGTGCTAGACATTTTAATCGCTTATTATGGTTGAGGATAACTAGTTCGCTAGGTGGTCATGTTTGGGTTGGTTATGGAAATTCCCACGGTCAGCTAACCAAAACATGTCTGTGATTTTTGCATTAAATGAGAGGGCACTCCTCGCTGAAGTTAGAAGAGAAATAGCTCTGTTAGTAGAAGGTAGTAGCAACAACAGAAGAGAAGAGAATAAAAGAAGAAAAGTATAGAGTCTTGGTACCTTTCGTCAATTCGTCCAAGCGAGTGATGAACACTCCACAACAATATGATAGAGGAATCTACCATAACAAGGCTAAGAAATATCGTCGATTTGCTAAAAGAAAAGCGAGACTCCCTGCAAAGCACTCATTTCCATGCACAAGCTGAGCAAAGAGCCTCGCCTGGTAGGCCAAAGCTTATCATTACCGAAAGCCAGTTATCATACTTGAGTGATTATGGGTTTAAAGCAGTGGACATGGCGCGCATGTTTGATGTGTCAGTCAGTGGCAACAATCCATAGACGACTGAAGGATTTTAACATGTCAATTTCTCTTTCTTTTTCTGACGCTGACAACAACGTACTGGACGATATTATCCTCGATATTAAACAGCATCATCCCAACTGTGGTTACCGTATGGTCTTGGGTCACCTTAGATCAACGGGATTATTCATTCAGCAGACACGAGTGAGAGAAAGCATGAGAACAGTTGACCCCGAGGAAACGAACGTTACGCTTGAATAAAACGAATGTCGATCTTCAAAAACGACTATCATGGCGCAAAAACGAATGTCATGGTTGAAAATAAGGAAAACGAATGACAAATGTCACGCTTGAATTAAACGAATGTCGAACTCAGAAAAACGACCATCAAGGTTTAATAAAACGATTGTTGAAGTTGAAAAACGAATGTCAAGGTTGAATAAAAGGAATACTGAAATTGAAAAACGAATGTTAAGGTTGAATAAAAGGAATGCTGAAATTGAAAAACGAGGGTCGTATGTAAAAACGACTAACAAACTGAATTTTGATTGGAAAAACGCGCCATAGTAGCAACGGTAGCAACTCAGATATTATACGACTTTGCTAATACTGGTAGCCTGCGAAGCAAGCCCTGGGGGAGAGGAGGGGACATTGGGGCGAGCGGAATGTGCGGAGGAGAGAGGGAGGGCTTGCCACAGACCCCCCTCTCTCTCCTCTCCGCATATTCCTCTCGCTCCGCTCGCCCCAATCACCCCTCCTTTCCCCCAGGGCTTGCTTCGCAGGCTAAATACTGGGTCTGAATGAACGTCGGGATTTACCGATTCAGAATTCCGAGTCAGTAGAGAGATTTAGCAAGAGGACGGGAACGTCATTTCAGAACGGGAGAGCGCGCGGAATAGTCTGGACACGACACCCTTCGACCTCCGGTTAACGTTGCCGTTCTCCAAACAAGTTCAGGACGTCACTTCGCTGGTTTTCCCGTCGCGATCAGAACGTCTGAGATTTCCGTGAATTGTGCACTTGTAAATCGATCCAAACTAGATAATATTGTTTGGAAGTATTTCAATACTCATGTTCAGGATAACTGGTTCCCTTTCTTTGTTTTAATTGGTGTATTTGTGAAAACTTGTCGCTTCAATATGCTGGACTCCTGAAAGGAAATTGGAGCACAATCGTTGGCAAGCGATTCAAGATTTCAGGACTCGGTTTGCTTTCGAATGAGCAAGGCTTTAGCCAATAAAAGGGCTTTTCTTTAATATATTTCTTTAAGCCTGTGTGAAAACTCTAAGAATGGGATGCTGTTGAATTTTATAGTAAATCGATTCATCAATAACCATGCTGCATGTTGAAGTTTTGGGCAGTCAATCAAATGAACAATCACGAAGCTTACATAACGTAAAATTTTTTTATTTGTTTGTTATCGTTGTCGTTTTTACCGATCATGAATGAATGCTTTGTGGATTGAAGTCAGAGATAAACAACTCGAGAATTTTCTTGGGTTTGCACTTTTTTATGTCTTAAACTTTTTTAATCAGCGCCGATGAAAACAAGAAAGTCGTGCTCACGCAACAATAGAAAATGACAATCAATTCTATTTCGACACGACTTTCTAAATCAAGTAATTTAATTCAGTCTTGAACAACTTAGTCGAAAAAGGAAGAAACAAAACAAAACAAACAAAAAACCGAAACCAAGTCTTATCCTAAGCCTAACCGTTTCATGGGTGACTTGCATTAATTCTTTCGGCGTTAAACAAGAACTCATCATAAACAACTTTGTCGTTGGGTCGCTTGGTTTCTACATGGTTTCGCCATAACCCCGTTCAAAATGCTTTGCACCTCTAAGTATTCAATGTTCCAAAGAGATGTACCGTCATGAATGAATAGAAATATTCAGGGGAAACAAGGGAAAAAACGATGATGATTTCCACACTATATATACTTTGTAGAATTGCGAAGAAAGATGAGCAGTGCTAAAATCTAATGGCACGAAACGAAAAGACAGTAACACAAATCGCAAAAAAATATCTAATGGGCTCTAAAATTCGATACAGGAATCAACAGACACGAGTCTTACCTGGAATGGATCAATTATAGAGTTTAATCGCCAACGTGGTTCGCATACTATAAACAAGATCTGAAATTGGCAGGTCTTCTTTTAAACATAGGGCCGCCTTGGTATGGAATCTTCTTCCCCATCATGTCAAGGAATGTGCTAACTTAAGATTGTTTACTGAAGATTAAGCTTAACAAGCATCTTCTCAATAGCATAATTTTGCCAAAGGTTCCTGCTGTGTTTCAATGAAACGCGATGACTTTCTGTATTTTTAATTGTAAATTTAATATTGATTTGTATTTAACGTATCTAATTAGAATTGTATTTAAGAAGTAATTTCACTCTGTTTTTCCAATTTCTATTAAATATTTTATTGTTATTGTATTTAATTTGTAGTTAGGCAGGTCCACATCAGGACTTCGCTCTTGCCAATGTTTCTAACCTGCATTGTTAAGTAAAGATGTATGTATGTGTATGTATGTATGTACATCTAACTTTCCGTAACTATAATTATCCTCTGTTTGCGCTTGTTACATCACTCTCAAAGAGGATAGTTTCGTTGTCCTTAAAGCTGTTTGTGAAAGCGAAAATTTGTGTTGGCGATCTTTGAAAAGCCGAGTTTATATAGGCTATTGAAGAACGGATAGCCTGCGTGCATCCGAACGAAAACTCCGGGGTTTTCGTTCGGCTGCACGCAGGCGTCTCGTTGCAACGAGTTTCCTATAAGTAATTTTGCTGCGCGCGCCGTTGTCAACGGACGTTCCCGTCCTCTTGTACCACGTCGCTCGACCTTCGCGCGGCCTCGATCCTTGGTTGTTATTATATGAGATCCAGAGCCAAAAAGCTTCGCAAATTCCTTCGCATTTGTCCGTTTGCAAACCTTTTATCTTTTAGGATGGGTCGAGGTGATCATTAATCTATTGGGGAACGTGAAAATAACCGTAGACATCCCGAAAGGTACATTGTTCCGAAACGTTTTTCCTTGGGTTCGTGCCTAAGTCCGTACTAAGTTGGTACACCTTCCGTTCCATTCCGTTTCACGCAGCCTCGATCGTTTTGGTTAGAATCTCTAAAAATTTCAAAATGTTTAAAAAAGTATACATTTGCAACCTTCTTTCGCTCTAAGATGGGCCGAGGGGAACATGCTAACCGAAAATATCCAGTAAATCATAGTTAATCGAGGGGACTGGTTATGAAAGCCGGCGAACTTCAAAGGACCGGCCTATTGTTTGGGTTTTGAGGTTGAGATGCACCGTCACGTGACATTGACCGTGCATCTAAAAACAACATGGCGGACGCGTGTGATGACATGTTCTTCTTTGGAGACGATTTAGAGGCAATTTTAGGAGTTTTAGAAGAAGAAGAAGACCTTGATGAGCACTTCAGAGAAGCAGCTGCTGATGTAAGCTATAGAATCTGTTTTAATAGTTAAAATATAGCCTAAAAACGTCAAAAAGGAAGATTGAACATGAAGGTCGAACAGACTAGCTTTCGACATCATGCTTTCGATCAATCACTCTTATTTCGGGCTCTATTTATAAACCATTTCTTGCCTAAACGTTATTTTATCAGCTGTTGATTTAAAGATGATTTATGAACCTAAGTAGTGTGTGATGTTGATCGTGAATTTGGTTTTGCAGGTTCACCCACTGAGCGTCACTTGCCCTCATTGTCCAAAGAAATGCAAGAGTAAGAGCGGACTGAAACGTCACATCACTGTTAAACACAAAGATAAAACAGAAGAAACAGAAGAAACTGAGACAGACAAACCAGAAAATCGAGATCTATTAACTGTGGAAACGTATGCAAGCATCGTTGGCAATGCTAAAGTGAAACTTAGAGACAGCAAAATTTATCCAAAGGTAAACAGAGACGAGATATGGTCCTACAACTGCAACACTCTACAATCTTCAACAACTAAATTTTCTGAAATTCAGGGGCTTTATATTCAATTGGCAAAGTCTGGAAATGCAGAGAGGTTTTATGCAGCCTTTTACGCTAGCATAGTCTTGCATGCTTCGAGCCATTTTGTAGGATTATCAAGAAACTCTGCTACATTACTTTGTTCAAAAGTGGCCGACTGCCTTTTAACACATAGCAAAGAAAAAGCAGAAACTCACACATGTGAACCATTGACGAAATTATCTGATAAAGAGAAGTCAGGGTTACAGTATATTGGAGGTTATGTACTACATAAGCTACATAACAAGCACAAACAAGCAAGTAAAACACTAGAAAATGACCATGCAATCTCACTGATAATGGCTGGGAAATGGGACAATCCTATTGGTGAAGATCAGAGATTGACTACAACATTGAATCGAGGTGGACTGTGGAAGATCACAAGAAATGCTCAGTCTGTTTTTGAAAGAACTGAACACTATTTCAGGGAAGCTACACGTAAAACCAGTCTGAAAAACATTCCTTTAGCTAATATTATTTCAAGATCAATGCATGATGTAACTGTTGTCGCATCTCACTCTGCCATGTTAGCCGACTCTGAAGTTGAGATTAGTAGCCATGTTGCCAAAGATGTTCTCCACAATATTATTAGTTTGTATGTTAGAGTTCGTTCTTTTTCATTTGTGAAGGACGTTATTCAAAAACACAAAATTAGATTGAAACAACTGAAATCAAAAGCTCTTCGCAAGGACATCAATAGGTCATCAACAGACTAATTACTGTAATATTCTTTAAATTCCCAAAACAAATAGACTTTTCTGTAAATTTAATGTTCCTGTTTTATTTAAAAAATATCATAATAAGTTTGACTGACGCTGTGCCTAGAATATGTATTTCAGGAATTATGCTACAAATATTCAAGTAGAAATACAAAGGAGGCAAATGTTTGAAAGTCAGTCCTTATGTATTATATTATTAAAACTTATATTAAATTATTAAAGCACAATTGTTAAAACCAATGATGTTTGTGAGTTGAATACATTGATATGAAAATGATATGGAATATATCAGACTGTTTACAGATAAGTAAGAAACCTTTCCCAACAATAAATGGGAACAATTAATCCTATTGATTTATGAAACACCAAATAAAACAGTGTTATGATATAATGCTATTTACAAATTTACAAAAAACCTGATAGAGTGAGCACACTTGAACAATGAAAGAAAATATTTTTAGGGGATAATCAAAACAAGGGATTAGTCTCTAAGATAACTATTAATCCAAAATCCTCACAGAATAAGTATGCTCACTCTAATGTATTATTTTAAAATTTCAAGATCACTCACTATATATTTATGAATAACCCTATGATACAAAACAAGAAATTGATACTTTTTATATTTTCCTAAGTTTTAAGCTATGTTTTAAGTTAGATACACACTCATTTGGAGATACACAGGTTATAATAATCAGCAATGTCAGCATTATTTAGTTTTCTTCCTTTTTGGGACAGGGTCATCTGAGACATTAACCCATGCCTTGTTTTTGTCTTTCCTGCCTCGGGTATTACCAGACTGACAGGTGACAGCGCGTTGCACTCTGATGGTGTTATTGTTGTAACCAAATTGACGCATATCTGGGTTGTCACTTCTCCTACCAAGCTTCCTCTGGTTCCCAAAATACTCCTCAAGGGGATCTTGGCAAAAGCGCTCAGTGAGCACATATTCCATCCCTTCATTAAGTAGAAACTTTGTAGCCTCTACAACTGAATGAACTGTGATTTTCAAGCCTTCGTAGGTTTGCCAAGAGAGAAACATCTTGCTCCTTGCATTGTTGGTGTACTCACCAGGACGATTGGCCACACTCTCTCTCCAATTTCTCAAATAACCAAGGAAATCATTGGTTAACCAGGCAAACCGTTGATCATTCACTGATGAATATGGCTTGAGAAATGGCTTTCTTTTACGCACATGCTCATGTTGGTTGCGAACATTCAGACAATCAAAGAAGTTGTCCATCATTTCGCACAATTTAGATGTGGCGATGGTGTCGGGAGGACCAAATGACTTAAGAACATTTGCCACTGAAGCACTGAGGATCTGGACAGCAAGGTTGACTCTCATTGTAGAGTAAGCACTGAGCTTAATATGGTCATAAGTTAACCGAGGAAGCAGCTTTAGGCCATTGTCAAGGTCTTGATGAAACAGCTGGATAAAATGCTGCCAGAGGATATAGTGGCCATCATTCCACATGTACCTACAGAATAAGACATTGGTTATTACTATCAATCACTAAATCAAACTACTTCCTTATCGTAGTTTACACCTAAATCATTATATGAATTCTGTAAATGTAATGTTGTTTTGAATAACTAAGGAAATGTAAATCCACCCAAGTTTTCAAGGGAGTTCCCAATCACAACCCCCCTCCTTACGTAAAAATCTTATTGTTTGTAACCATAGTAACCATGTTAGCTAATGTTATCTAGTCAAAATACCAATAATTCTAGCTTGACTATATTATTTCACCTCTTACTAAAAGCAAGGGAAATGTTTGACTCTGTTGTCAATTATATGAATAAATCATACAATTTCTAACATGGATGCATTGAAAGTGCAAATTTTATTCTGTGAAATTATATCTCTACAATAATAGTTTCAAATATATCGACTTACCGAGTACATGTACCATGACCAGAGCTGTAGACACAATTTCTTGTAGTCTTAATGAGATGGGGAGCATCAGAACAAAAATATATGAACCTGTCGGGTGCATAGAGGTTCACAGTGCGATAGCACACATCAGTTCCAGCATTACCATCAAGAGCTTTGTGCATTCTGTACAATGCTCGGTTGGGTGACGCTCCATCTGATGTACTTGCAATCACCCAAAGATTACAAGCTAACTCAAGCACACATACTGCTTGCCAAAACAATGGCATAAGCTGATAAGATGTAATCCCATCGGTGGCAAAATAGGCTAAGCTGAACTTCAACTCAGTACAGAGACCTCTGATATAAAAGACCATAGCATGGCTTGCAATCTTGTCAGCTTTTTCAAGTGTTCCAAAGTTTATATCAGGATCTCCCAGGTCAAGGAAACCAGTTAGTTCCCCAGATACTTTGTCAAATACCAGATTTGACAAAATTTTCATTTCGTCAAAAAGGAGCACAATGTATCGTTGCACATCGAAGTAGCTGTTTGTAAGAACATTCAACTCCTCAAGTACTTCCTCTTGAATGCCAGCTTTGGGTCGTATACAATTTCTATAGTCCTTCAATGTGCGTTGGCTCGGCAGTACAAGGATGTTACTTTTCCTGAGCTCTTCATAGCATGCTGGGGACTTGGTAGCAAGTGACAAGCAGTATCGAATGATCATAGGATGGTATCGGACACCAGTTTTACTCTTTGTCATCAATTTCTTTTGCTGCTGCCAGAACAGATCCATGAATGGAGTGATATTTTCATTGGATGTCCCCAATATACTTGTAATGTCATTGCTTAACTGGTTGTCTACTTCTACACTTGACTTTTCTATCTCTGATTTCATTTCTTCAAGCTTTCGTTCTAGTTCTGCACACTTAAGCCTCTGTGTTTTTAGGGTTAGCTTTATTCTCTCTGGTGTTGTGTGAGAGACTGGAGCAAACAAATGAGCAGGCTTTGCAAGCTTTCTTTGCTTTGCTTTCTGATCCACCTCTGACTTGTGAGAGTATTTGTAGCAAACACAGCACTGCTCACCATGCTCCACCAAAACTTCACAGTCCCGTATTCTCCAATATTCCAGCTGTGGGAATATCTCAGAATCATCTCTGAATAACGGATCCACTGACTTCGGTATAATGTGGTGTACGATATCGGATGACAGTTCAAATGGTCTCACTCCAGGGCAAATCAAGAGAACATCAATTCTCTTGATAAGTTCAGAGACTGTGATGTTCATAACGGATCGCAAGGTTTCAAGATGAATCGCATGATCATCTGGCAGAAACCATCCAAACACAGACACAGAAAAACCAAGACTATCATCGATGGTGAGCTGAATCTTTGGTAACACAAGCAGAGAACTCTTCTTTGTCAATACAATTCGATCGATTGCTGCCTCTAAGATCCACTCACTTAGAATTTTCAAAGATTTCACTCGTTTTACTAGATCTTTAAAGTCACTGTAGCATTTTTTAGGGGCCACTTCTGGGATTTCGTTGACTGCGCTTCGAGGTGGACGCACATTTACTGGTGTTGTGAAGCAACGCTTCGGCATGTTTACTGTTGGCAAGGCACCAAACTTCGGTTTCTTTTTCTGCATCTTTTCAGATTGAACTAGAGTAGAAACAATCACAAACAAACAGAATCAGAATATAACGTTTGAAGTTTATCAAAGCTCAAGTTAATTGATAAGCTATGCACCTAAGCACCGCGCAGATTATGTCTAGGATCGCGTGTAGTTAAACTTATAAGATTGCATTTAATACTTACAAATCTCAATATCCTCGGGCCTAAAATGGTTTTCGCACGTAAAGACACGATCATTGTCGATCTGGCGCTTGAAATCTTTGTCTACAACGCGTGTTTTGGTCAATTCGTTTAGCCAAAGTTCTCGCCATTTCTTGTATTCAGCATTGCGAGGGGCAGGAAGTTTCCAGATGCCGATTCCTTTCGTTTTGCGGGACGAGCCGCAACCAAAAACAGAGCAGTTATCTCCGGGCATTCCTTCTTCATTTATAGATACATACAAGCAGTATTTAAGAAGGAATAGTAATATTACAGACGTAAAACGTGCAGTCATCAGTACAAACGCTCACATGTGAGACGCCATCTTGAATCTATGTGATGCACGGTCACGCTAGGTTGAACTCGAAAAACCAAAACAATAAGCTATCCCTTTGAAGTTCGCCGGCTTTCATAACCAGTCCCCTCGATTAACTATGAGTAAATAAAAAAGATCTTTTCTTTACATTTCACGGCAGCGATTTGTTCATGACATCGGCTTCTAACACGCCTGTTTTCTCTTGTTTTTCCAGTTTCAACTCATAGCTTTACTCCTATGGTTTTCCCCATGTTACGAGGATTGAATTATTTTCACTGAATCTGTCACGCAATCCCAGACTTTTCTAGAATTATCTATAATCTGTAATATTCCAGAAACTTCTTTCGTGTGACTCAGCAGTTTCCAAAAATAGTACAACTTGTAATACGCTATAAATAGTATTAGAACATTCTAGATATCTAAAGTAAAGGTATAAAAGCTGGCTTGTGAGAAGTACAAAAAAGATTTGCCCGAGGGCTTACCCTCGTGGCTTGCTGACTGAACTTGTGGAAGCTATGATGTGACAAGGCTATGACCTTTTGACCTTGCGATATCCGGAGAGAAGAAAGAGACGAAAAAGACGATAGCCGAGAAGGGAAGAAGATAAAGAATACTGAGTTCACTATGAAGTCCGCCGGAAGAGTTTGTGTACACGGAAAGAAAGTCATGAATCAAGAAAGCCAAGCGCTGTGGTCTTCAGTTGGCGGATGTTGGAATTGGAAGTTGATCAAGACGACGAACACTTACACGGCATGAAGGATTGTAAGCCTGCTTTATGAACTGCTTAACTTAATCTCTAACCTAAGTAGATTAAACAGTGTAAAACTAATTAAATAATAGTTAAAATGGGTAACTGCTTGTTGTTACATTTTGGTTGCGTGCCATATATCGTACTCGGGAGTCTTTTTTCATGTATGCTTTGTTAGCGGACATTTGTTGGTCATTCGTGCACGTAACACCCAGAATTAAACATTTAGGATGTCAATATGCAGATTTTTTGGGATTACCAGATTCAACCAGATAATCGCGTGCTAACAAAGCAAGGGAATAGAGACTCATAAGAATACTAACTATTTAATATAATGTGGATATATCAACAAAGTTGAAATGGTAAATTGGCCACCGTAACGATTACAAAAGCTGACGTTTCGAGCGTTAGCCCTATTCGCTCCGACGAAGGGCTAACGCTCGAAACGTCAGCTTTTGTAATCGTTACGGTGGCCAATTTACCTTTCAACTTTGTCGATATATCCAAATTATTTCGTTACTCCCACCGACGCAGCCCCAAACAGTTTCTTTCGAAACTATCAGCCTTTATTTAATATAATCTAACGACGAAAATAATTAATAAAATGAAAGGAAAAATAGTCAAGATAATCTCTTCATTCCAAAAAGAGCTAAACGAACAAATTTCTTGCATTTACGCGACCCGGGTGATATAAACACTACCTTAAGACATATGGACACATAAAATGAAATTTACTAGTTCAAATAACAGCCAAAATCTCGCAGAGCCCTAAAAGTCACCAAGTTCTCTTTCCGGCCGGTGTCATGACGCATTTGGCAGTCCACGCAAATTTGGATCCCCCGATGGTATATTTGGACTCCCTACCAAACATTCCTTTTAAGCATTGATTGTATAGTATGAACTTAACGCTTCAAAACTTTTCTTTTAAGAGAAAGCCCTAACCCTAACCATTTTTCGGATGTCCACGGTCATTTTCACTCCCACACAGATCAAAGCTCTCCTTGCCCCATCATGAAAAGAAAAAAGGTTCGTAAACACAATTTGAAGAGAATATTTAGGATGTTTTCGCTATGCATTTAATACGACAAGAAAAGTCGAGGCCGCGTAAAAAAACATTCCCTTTGAGCGACCTGCACTAGCTCAGTTAGTCCCAGCATTTAGTTGGACGCAGTACTAGCAAAGTCGCACATTGAAAATTAAACAGCTTCTATCGCAGAAGTGTAAGATAATATTTTCATTGCTTTGTGCCTTAAAATTCCTGGGGAGACCATCACCGCCCGTTGGTACTCTGATTAGAAGGTACGTAAGTTCATCTGAAGCTAACCCCTCCCTCAGTTTTTTTATAAGTTATAACCATGTTCATGATGTAGCTGGCAGTACCCGCAGGCAAGACGAAGCAAATTCTGTGTACTAATTAGCTACCTGGCCCATCTTTCCACCTTGGAATTGCCATCTTGATCTCGCGCGAGAAAAAAGGTGCGTGGAGCAGACTTAAATCTCCTTAACCTTTTGGACAATGTCGGCGACGGTCGCAAAAAGCGGCACAAGACAGTCAAAACAAAGAAAAAATTAAAGGACCTTCTTGAGTTTATTGTGCTACAAACACACTAGCTCTCTTTCCTGGGTTTCTAAATGAACAAATCATTCTTGCACCATGACAGAAGAGATATAAACCACTCATCAGCCTTCAATTACTCATTTATTAACTCCACAAGTACAAAATTGATATGATGCCCTCCATCAGCTAGTGGGTAGTCAATAAACTGACTACTTAGTCAAAATGTTGGCTATATAAGGAACACTAACATAGCAAGAAGTTTCCATATATAAAAGCCAATTTGATCAACCATGAAAAGCTATAACTATTAAGTTTTCTTACTACAAACGGTTGTTGATACTGTCCATAAAAGTGGCTGTCATTCTGTTAACATTTTCAGGCTGAAGAAATATAGCAACCGAACCAAATGGAATCCATTCAGCTTTTTATGACACATTGACAACCATGCCCAGTAACAACCCAAATATTTAAAGTTATCTTCTTTTGGTTAATTTGTATTTAGAGGGTGAAAATCTTTGACTAATATGTCATGCTTCTAAATGCTGACAATCAAATAAACTCATTCAATCAAATAAAATCTTCAAACTATATTACTAGTTCTCAAATAAATAATATATTAATTCCTTGTCCACTGACATCAGTGACAAATAACAGACTGTGAAAGAACTATCACCTAACAATAAATATCTGGTAAATATTGAAGCAACTTTTAGCTGATGTGTAAAGAATGCTGTACCTCTATGATCTTGTGCTGATTAGAAATCACTACATGACTTAAGACTAGGGGTTTTAAACAAAAGGAGAAGTTGTTGCATTAAAGAAATATCTTTCTGGCTGAAATTTTAACAATACCAGCAAAAATCTTTTATCCTATTATTATTCAATATGTCTGTGACACAACATATCCATCGTCTGCTTAATTTTTTTCTCAACTTTTGTGATTAACTATGTAGCCTGTAGGAAGAAAAAAAACTTATTTACTTAGTTGAGGGAAAGACTGAGGTACATCTGGTTTCTCAGCTTCTAATTCCTGACATCCTTTGCACACCAACAAAACTTGCACTTGAACAAACGAAACTTTCCAAATAAACCTATGCCCAAGAGATCAAATAATCAGGGTAACATGCTCTTCTAGGTGTAAGAAAGGTATTATGAAAAAAAACAAAAAAAACTGGCAGCCTGGAGGATAAAATGAAACAAAAACCATGTTTTAGATATTGAATGACTCTACAAAAAACACAACTAAATTCGTCCAGGAGAAAGTTATTACTAAATAACAATTAACTCTTAAAGGGGACACTTGGAAGCCAAAAGTACAATGAATTTTCCATGTTGGTTCTTTTTTGAAGAAAATCATGTACCCCACCCCCCTGAGGAGGACTAGATTTGGAGATCCACTCAACATATACCCACCAACTGTATACTAGAGTCCACCCCCCCTCCCCCATCATATTTCTCCCACAGGTTGTGGAGTCAAAACACTCTGAGCAATGATTCCCAATCCCTCCCCCCTCCCACTAGTGTCATATTTTCAGAGGGGACTCTTGGAATACATTGCTACAAAACAAAAATACCAATAAGTTCCAAATAAGTTTTGTTCCCCAATTCTTCAATAATTCAATTGCTAACAATTAATCATGAAAGAACATTCAAAATTAACTAACCAGTCTGATGGGTCATGTGTACCTATGTGGATACAGGTCCTTGAGAGCTTTTTTGGCTTCATCCACACCATTGTCTGCTGCCATTTTAAGAAGGGGTTCCACCTCACTAAAAATCACAAGTAAAATGTACAATGTACTTGTAAGTACTTTTGAGGTACAAATGAGTGTTTCACTAATTTGCACTGCTTTTGTTTTAAATCTAAGAGTGATAGTCTGTACTGCAATACAAAGACTAAAATGTTCAACACAGTAGTAAAATACATATCATGTATACATGTCAGTCATTGAATTATCCAAAAAGTTATATGGTAAAATCAGAAACACATTGCCAATATGCAAGCCGCTGCTAGTAGCTCAATATGAATCTCAGATGTAACAGTGACTTGCAATCTTTAAGTCACAACAGTGTGATGCAAAAAGGAATGGCTACAATTTGACCACTTCTATGAGTTCACATAAATTTCATGAAAGACACTGGAGGAAAAAAAAATTCTTCACAACACTACCTTTTTTTAAGCTTTACAGCAATAAACTGATAGAGGCAGTGGGTGGAGCTTTACACAATAAGTTAATCTTTCGAACAGATCTTATTCAATGATAATTATCCTCCCAATAGTTTAGAAGAAACAAGTATCCATCTTACTGTTCTTCTACATCTGTATCATATCCTTGCAAATGTCCAGCCACCAGATTATAAGCTCCATGGCCATGTCCATTCTTTGCAGCCTCTCTACAAGGTAAAATAATACCAATAAAATTAATAATCAGATGAGGGTGGACCTTATAATTAATTATCTTCCACCCAAAATCCACAGTACAATACCTTTACATTAATACTTTTCAGTAAGACTACTTTTTGGGAGGGACATGGAGGGAAGGGGGGGGGGGGAAGAGGGGGACAGGGGGAGGGAGGGTGGCAACAACAGTCCCCATTCTGCATCATGCTCTTCCATATCCCAAACATTTAACTGCCATCTTCTATTCCTTGCTGCAAAACACTGAAGGTTACTTTATCTTTAATGAATGTTTCCATTGTTGCATATCTTCATTGCTTCCCAATCTTTCTTGTTCCATCACTCCCTTTTCTCTCTTTTCTGTTTACATTTTGACTTGCCCTACAGGCTCATCAAAATATGGCACAAATTGTAAATATACTCAGTTATTAAACGACCTACTAAATAAAATATAAACTCTTATAATTCACTCTAACCTGAACCAGTAAAAGGCCATTTTTTCATCCTTTGATACTCCACGCCCTAAAAAGAACAGCAGAGTAAGTAGTATTAATAACACTATAAACACTCTTAGGGTACATATTAAGAGGCAATCAGTTGTAAAGTATAATGGTATAGCACAGTTTTCATTTGAGTGTAGCAAGTAATATGGGATTGCTTTGGTTTTGCTTAACCTTGGTCTTTAATTGGTCCAGATAAACTCATGCCACTCTCTCAACCAACTGCTTGTAAAATTTAAACCAAACAGAACTTGGTCCCCACATTTTTTCACATTTTAAGCCCTTGCCTTGTTTTCAGTTTGACCTTTCATTGGCTCTCAGGGGTATTTTCCTTTACTCTGATTGTTTATTGTGATTACTCAATTCAACAATGCTCTTCCCAGTATGACCCTCATGCTCCATCAGTAAAAAGTTCTTATAATTCATCAAATTTTTTTGCTGGTGCACAATTTGTTCTAACCCATCATATAACTGAATATGCTCTAGCTAAACCTGGGGAATATCTGGTGATATACTGCAAGTGATTTTTCGCAATTTTCAAACCTTGCATCCACTATTATAGACATCTTTATTTCAAGATTTAATTCAACCTCAGGGAGTATTTAACTGTTGTTACAGAAGAAGGGACTTGGTTTGTAAAGTTACACTAACAATGAGAAGTAATAAATATCCCATTCAGCAAACAGTAAGATGGTGTCAATCCTTTTTTTCTGCACATTGCAAAAATATTTATTGGAAAATAAATGCATTTAGCTTTCATTTGGCCCCAAAATAAGCTTGTATATTAGGCTCACAGTTCACCTTGGGCTTTCTCTCAGAAAACTGTTCCCCTCTTAGAACAGATGACATCCACAGACAAATATGCAAGCATGTTTTTGTGCCAAATGGAGGCTATCATTAACATATTCCCTGTTTTAATGAGGAAATACTTGGTCAGCTGATGCATTTATACTAATCATGCACAAGCAGAGACATTTGATGGAGTATGACAGTTGATAAATTTTGAAATCTGAGAACTGACTGCTGATTCACTCAACTGACGATGATCGATACATCAGTTTTACGTTGGTCCTGGGAATATTCATGTCACTGTTAAATCTAGACAATTTCTGCTACAAGTAGATGTTAGAGGGCCCTAATGTTAGGTGTTGAGAATTGATCACTGCAAGGAATAAAAGTATTTCAACACTGCACCTTACCATTAAGGTATTTATGCGCTACATGATGCTGTGCGTGTGAGACTCCAACGTTGGCGTAAGCATTCAGCACATGAAAATGCAGATGATCCATATAATAATACATGTACACAAAGAAGAGCAAAACACCAACCACTACTGTAACCTTGAAAAAAAACAAAAATTAAAAAATTAAAAAAACCTCATTAAAAAAATAGCCGTGTCTCCTATGTCCGTTTCCCAGAATCACTACTAAAACGATGAGACTTTCGGTCGATCTCCTTAATTGCTTCACGATCGTGAATGTAAACAAGCCCCTCCATAAACAGAAGTAGGTACGAACATGAAAATTGAATGCTGCAAAATTACGAAAGGAGACAATATCGAATGTATCAAATACTCTTGCAAAGAAAGAAACCAAGAACTTGTCATTTTCGGTTCAAGTCAAAAAAATAATAAAAATTTCTAGTAGTATAAATATCACAGAAGGTACTCGTTAAGCTCAATTGTGTCCTACCTCAATAGCTGTCACCCACCACGGATCTGGTTTTTTCCGTCTTGCCACGTAAACTTTAGGCCCATAGGGTAGGTTTGGATCGTAATCAGCTCCTCCAGGCGCCCAGGAGGGTATTTGTTTGTTTCTTTTTCGAACTTCTTCGCCCTTTTTCTCGGCCATTAGGTCCACCACTGTGTCCATCTTAGGGAACGGAAGAACTGTCGAGAAATTTAATCATGCGATGGATGGCAATTTCTTATTGGCCTACGGTTCAAATTGACCAATAGAAGCACAGCTTCTATTTGATGTCAAACGCACGAAGCAAAGTAGCGCAGGTGAATTTTAAATTTGCAAACCGAACTTGAGTTCTGAATTTGGAGAAACGCTCATTGCAGCAAAACCAATAAAAATAAAAGTTTTGAATTCAAATCACCGACCTGAATTACAGTTAACCCTGTATGAGTAATTCAACGAGGTCGTAGCGCCCCCTCTAGTGGAGAAAAGAAAATTTTCTTCAAGTTCTTTTCGTCAGTCGCAAAGTCGGATAAGTATAGAGTTATTAATATTAAATAGATTTTTTTATTGTAGCCATAGTTATCTATCATAAATGCATCACCAAAAATGCACTTATAAAGCCATGCATAATTCTGTGGAAAAAGACGAGTTCCAGATCCTCAGAGCTATCAGCGTCTAAAGAAGTTGAAAGCCCTCTTCATTCGATAGTACCTCTGAAGAAGAATATAGACGGTTGAAACTCTAAAGCGCCTACCTTTATTTCTTTTTCCGTGGAGTTAACTGTTTATCCAGGAAGTTTGCGAAGTCGACACAACAGCCTTAGACCGTTTGTTCCAGGCTTTCATTGGCAAACCTCGCTGTGTGATACTCGCGCGGAGTGGGGATTGGTAAGACTGCCTAGCCTCTCTTCCGAAATGGAAGAGTGTTCCTGAAATGATATGTACAATTTTCCAGTTAGTCATAGAAATTAATGCAGGGGAACATGGGTTTCGCCTAACCATGCCTATGATCGGTTTTTCAAAATCAACTGATCAGACGTTGCTCGGAACCTATCTTGGCTACACTTGAGTCAGTAAGTGTAAACCCTTTCACTTCAAGATCCAATGAGTTTTTCTCTTTACTAATCAGGATATATTTCTTTGTTAATTGGACAGGAGAATTAAATTTTTTATCAAGACAAGACTCTATACATGAAAGGTTCGCTTGTTTTCATCAAGAGCTGCGAGTATAATATGTTTGAGATCGCCAGAAGAATCTCTGGAATAAAAATTTTCAGCCTCTCCCCGACCTCCGGCAATCCTGGATACATGCGTTATTAACCAAGCGTGAGGTCAACATGGCTGGATATTGGCCGAGATCTCTTTTTGCATAATTATGGACGAGACAAAGTCTCGGCCATAAAAATGCGAAAAAAGAACGAGGCTAATATTCAGCCATCTTGACTGAACAAGATTGTTTAATAAAGGATTTATTAAAGATTTAGCTTTTTTAAGAATTGAGAAATGACTTGTTTACTTCGAGAGGCGGGAAAGAAAGTCAACTGTGTTTAGAGCACAACAAACGTACGAGTCGTTTCTGTTTTCGTTGTTTTGACTATCCTTTGCTGCTTTTTACGTTTCCATCGCCGAAATTGTCCAAGAATTAAGAACGTTGGTCTAATTCTATTTTTTCATTCACGGGATCAATGCGAGCAGTCCCGAGCGAGCAAGATGGGCCAATCTTGCCCGCTCAGGTAGCCAATCAGAACACAGGATTCATCTTGCCCACGGGCGCTGCGAACGATGTACTAAGGCAAATCATTATCATTCATTTTTTTAATTTTGTTCTTCTCTTCAACAAGTACGGTGCCTTAAGTTTTGGCCAACCCTTTCCAGTAGAAATCAACAGATATTGAGATCCACAACGACTGGAATTCCTAGCCATACAACAAGACGAAATAAAAGCGAACCGTTCTGAGCAATTGTGCCGCTTTTGGCATAACTACAAAAGAAAGAACAGACTGCATGGTTGGTATTGCTCGCTCATTTTCACAAAGGTTTTCTGTGCAATTTTTGCACTGGTTTTATAGGCAATAGGCGTGGTTGCATCATGCATCACATTTGTAACATGTATCGATAGTTCCCAAATGATATTTGTTCTCATGCTACTTGTAAAAATCCTGGAATATGTAGATAGAAATCTTGTTTGGAAGATTTTGCAGCTATGGAAAATCTTTCCTCCCCAAGTTTGATTTCGACGTGTTGGTGACCTGAGAAATATAAACCCCGAACAGAATATGCCAGAGAATTGTCATTAATTACAAAGAAACTGTTTGAGTTTGTATTCCATAGTTTGAAAAACAATTTGGCGGAGTAATACGCGGTAAAGGCATTGAAGACTAAGGTGGTTGGCTCTTGCCATTATAACTCTCCTTTCAATGTGTTACAAAAGCAATGTGCCAGTAGTTCTAACAGTAATAGGGAGCTTAAGCAACCACGACGACGAACGTAGGACGACGACCGGAAGTGACGTGAACGTCACTGCGCAAGCGCGAACCAACAATTCTGTCGTCGTCGTGTCGTCGACGACTTGAGAAGGACCTGTTTCACGTCGTCGTGAACTTCGTAACTTGAAAGCAGCTTTTCTTATCAAAAGGTGAGTGTTTATTGTGGTTTTTTTTTACTGTCTATGGCCGGTTGGAGTTTGTATTCGCTTATTCGTTGATTTAAACCTCCCTGTTCAGTTTTCTAAACAAATATCAAATTCTAAAACCCACTACACTGTAACTCATTTTCCTTCCTCCGCACAACAGATGTCCAGTCAAGCGGTGAGAGCGACCACGTAAGTTAAAATTGATTTGAGTATATTTTATGAAAGAGTGCTGTTTATCATTTTTATTGAATGAAAAGTTTTAAATGGCAGTACAATATACCTCTGCGTTCGGTCAAAAGCTGTGTGTATGGAACTGCCGGATTATTGCTATTAAAGAATTTTGTGTTTGTTTATATCAGCTGCACTTAGAACTGAATTTAAATGTCAAACAACTTCCGTAAAATTTAATCTTTTTAACTTTTGTCAGGCGTAAATTGTTGTTAATAAACCTAAAGCTTAATAATTCCTTGGACTGTTGATGTTCAAGAATTGAATAACCTACTCTCGAACTTTCGATATATAGGTGGAAATTTCTCCGCAAAATTAGATACCATTTTACAGTCAAATGTCGGGAACATTAAAATTATACAGAATTGTAGCACTCTACAATCTGAAATCTTTTTTATTTATACTTTGACAGAAATCCGAACTTTGTTTGGAATAATGACCACGACATAGCTATGTGCCGGGAAGTCCTCGTAGAAGAACCGTACCGTTTTAAAATGAGAAGTACCGAAAGAGGCCAAGCGTGGGAATCAATAGCAGAGAATTTAAACGCAATGCCAGCACTAAAGTTCAGAGTTACAGCGCGGTCTGTGCGTGACCGGTATAACTTACTAACTAAGAAAATGCAAGTTAAATTGAAGATGGAGGAGAAAAGCACTGGTATTGATGTGGACACCTCGGAGCTTGATGTCCTTCTAGAGGAAGTTCTAGCGAAGGAGAAGGCTGCAAAAGAGCAGATGGAGAGCGATGATGGAAATAAGCGAAAAATAGTTGAGAATGAGAAGACAGCAGCCGAACATATGCGTAAGCAAGCGCTGGAACGTATGGGACAAACTGCTAAAAGAAAGAAGGGAGGTGATGACTCAGAAGCTCCAAAAAAGAAGAGTCGCCGGAGCACAGCGGATGCTGTTGAGTATTTAAAGGAAAGGGCTGCTAAAGAGATTGCTTTGAAGGAGCAAGAATTGGAACTGAGGAAGAAGGAACAGGAGAACATGATGGAGAGAGAGAAAGAAAAGAACAAACATCAAGAAAATTTGATCGCCACTATGCTTCAACAGCAACAACAGCAGCAACAGATGATGTTGGCCATGATAAATCAACAACAGCAACAGTCTCAGTCATTGTTAACTTTTATGGAAAAATTTGTTCCAAAATAAGTTTGCCAGGTAGCCAAAGGATGAACAGTTGAGTTTAGTATTGTACGCCTCATCAGAAAACGTTGAATATATATTTATATATTTGAGTATATTCAATATATTTATTAGATATATTTCATACAGATTACATCGATATTTGATATTTTGTCAAAAATCTCACAGTTGTGTTAAAGTCCTTCTTGATACAGTTGCCGGAGACTATTGTTACATGCTCTCTTTTCGATGTAAAAGCAGTTCTGTTTGAAAAAAAAAAATTAAGTTTTCGTTGATTTAACTAAGAGAAATACTCTTCTAATGTTGGTGGATCAAGATCAAAAAAGGTAGATGTGTTGTTGCCATAAAGACAGGTTAGGGCATTTTGGAGAAGAGCACAAACAATATACATTTTGCCAATGCTACTAAGTCCAAGTTTTAAATTTTTCTTGAAGTCCAAAAACTTAAAATAATTGACTATGTCCCCAAATAACCATTCCACAGAAGACCTTACAGTACTCATTGCTGTGTTGTAAGCCTTCATTTCGTCGGTCAAAACTCCAAATCTGAAGGGGCCCTGAAGGTGCACCCTTAGCGGATATGCGGGATCGCCGTAAAGGCACATTGGCTGACCACCATGGGAAAAAGCGTGCTGCTGCAGGTCTCGCATCAGTCCTGACTCTGTAAGCATTGATGCGTCATGTTTTTTGCCTTCTGAAACAAGCAGATGAAAAAACAAAATCACTAATGGGACCAAATTAGTCAAAGGAAATTATAAACATACACGTAACGTTTCTAATTTACGTCCAAAAAATACAACTACATGGCTTTACTTCTTACCTACTGGACCGTACATGTTTCCAATTAAACCATTTGGTAAAACAATGGACTGGAACTTTAGGGCATGGACTCGCTTGTGTCCATTGTACATAATTCGCTGATTCTCTCCTGGTCGTGCGATTGGCCGTACGGTGCCATCGATAAATCCAAAACAGTTGTCTAAAGGTGAACCTCTGGACGTAATGGCTGCCGCGTACATCTCAAGATGATCGGGACTCAAGATGTCAAGATTCCACTGGGTAAGCCGTCGACCATGGATAGCATATATGTGATCAGTCAAGAGGTTCGTAACCATGCTGAATAAAGGGACTGGCTTCGCGAATCGCTGAATCATGTCTCCGTATCTGCATGGATATGAAAACCGCCTAAGCAGCATACATAGCCCCTCTATTCCACCACAAATCGATCTTTGGTCGCATCGTATGGTTTCCGGAATGTCCAAAACTTCTGCCAGCGAGAAAATGTCTCTTTTCCTGAATCTAAACTCTGCGAGACTCTCAGACTCGGCCATCTCATCTAGGTCGAATTTGGCGTAGGCTTCGTGAGGGAAGTCCGGATTTCTTGGCTCGAACAAGTCGTATAGTATCAAAAACTCCTCATCTTCAACGAAATTTGATCCATGACTGAGAAGAAGAAGGCTTTGGACGTCTCTGAACGATGTCATTTCTTAAACTGACGAAGCGCGAATAAACAAGATTTCAGACGTCGTCGTCCTTGAGCAACTTCACCGCTTAAGTTTCATTTTCCCGCTAAAAACGACGTCCTCGTTCCAGACCCTCCGCGATTACTTGACGTCGTCGTCCTCCCTTTCGTCGTGGTTGCTTAAGCTCCCTAATATTTGTAGTTTAACTGCTTGAAATAAAATGATTCATAACAAGTACAGTCGCAGAAAGACTGATCTTTATTATCCAACTACACCTAGAGGAGTACGAATAACGCCATAGACGAGTACAAATATCACGCGGTATTTGCACTCGTCTATTGTAGTACCGGTTAAACTGGTTTTCTCGCATCGCGCAAGCGAAGAATTGGATTGTAGTTACGGAAAAAAAAAAAGTGGCGGACAATTTGAATCATATTTCCGACGACGAAGAGTCAGAATGTCTGGCAAATATAGATCCAAGTTCATTTGATGAATCGAACGAAGGAAAACAGCTTGACGACCAGAAAATTTCTTCATTTAATGAAGAAAATAGAAACAGCAACACAACAACGCGCCAATTCCGTTCTGCTTCGCATACTTCTGTCACGCACTCCCGTAAATAAATATCTACGAAATTCGCCCGCAGAAACAACAGTTTGGCGTGTTGGATAATAAATAACTTATTAGACGTTTTGTTGTGTAGTATCGCTGAGTATTCTTACTCGTTATTTGTATTTTGACTCGCCCTACGGGCTAGTCAAAATACGACACAACTCGTAAAAATACTCAGCGATACTACACAACAAAACGTCTAATAAGATATATTTATTATACATTAACTTGAAAATATCGTCAATTTGTAATCATTTTCAGCACGATTATTATTATTCAATTCTGGCGCGCTTTCGTGCTATGGCGTCTTCGACAGCCTTTAGCTCACGAAGAAGTTCTTCTCTCCTTGAGGTTGTGTTTGCCGCGTTTCCTCTCCCGGAAGATGCTGATTCCACCTGAGGATCCACTGACTGTTTGTCAGGTTTGTTCGCAGATTGCACAGACGAAGAAACGGCTTCCTTCCTGGTTGCTGGAGCGTCAGAGACTGGTGGCGAGTCACGTGGCCGTTTTTTGAATGTAGAGGGTTTATCACTGCTGCTACTGGCTTCAGATCTTGCTGGTGGTGAATGAGGAGCGGGTTGTTTGGATGGCTCCGAGTTCTCTTTACGTGTCACAGACTAAAATGAAACGAGTGAGAATAACGTCAGACAGCATAAAAACTTCATCATCATCACCCCATAATAATTCGTCACCATAACGGTGAAGACCATCAACAATGCACGATGTGAGACAGTTAAAGTATACACATACATGCCAGTTAGCTCAAAGGATAGAGCGCTGGACTGTTGTGCGGGAGGTCGAGCGTTCGAGCCCCGGCCGGACCAACACTCAAGGTCTTAAAACAAGTGAAAAGAATATGCTACCTTTCTATATCAAGAAATGGTTAGATATTCTAGTCTTCTCGGATGGGACGAATAAATAGAGGTCCCGTCTCCTGCAGGGTTAGGGGTAGGAGACGTAATTTCCCACGCACGAGATTACTGTGTGATGGATGTCCTCCCCTGGGGTGGTTGCTGGATGGGAATTGGCCCCGAAAAGCCCCCATGGGGAGTGGTCGATTAGCGTACGTATGTATGTACGTATGTACGTATGTATGTATGTATGTATGTACATAAGTACGTACGTAGGTAGGTAGGTTGGTAGGTAGGTAGGTAGGTAGGTAGGTAGGTAGGTAGGTAGGTAGGTATGTATGTATGTACATGATCTTTAGTTCCGCTTTAGTTGCGGCGTTGATTATCACGAGATACGTTATAAAAAATGAAACAAAGTGTAACTTCCTGTATTTCACAAAAGAGAACTTTAAGCAGGATTGCAGTCAGCAGCGCCTTGGAGAACATAGAATGACCGTCTTTTTCTAATCGTACCTTATTCAGAGTGAGTTTGATATCTTTATGTCCAGTATATCGAATATTTCCACTTGTGAGCGGCACATTCCGAGCTTGTTTGAGTTGTTCAGGAGCCGTCCGGCGTGTTTTAGGCGGGTTTTGTTCGTCTTCAGACTCACTACCACTATCACTACTCTCACTGTCGCTAGATGATGCGCTGGATACACGCCGCATTCCGCCTCGCTCTCGAGTTGCACGAGGAGAACTGGGCCGAGCAAGCGCATGCTCCATGCTATCTGCACTCGAGGAACGCTCTCGGCTAAAAGGTAGAAACAGGTACTAGGTTACTCTAGAGTTGACCGCTGAATTCTCTTTTCAAATAAATATTGTATATCGAGTAAAACAAAAATTCGGCAACGCAGCCTTAACACTTCACAGCTGTATAGATATTATTATTTATCATATGACACGTGCGGCCCCGCTCACGAATTCACAAAGAAAACAATGGTAGAAGCTGACGTGAACTGGTCCGGAAAACGCCGTCCGGACCTGCTGCCCTCACATCGCTTTGCTGCAGGAACTCAAAGGAAAACAGAAATGAGAAAAAAGTCGCATTTCTCGAGGAATTGGGAGTTTCTTGTTTTGACTCGAAAAAAGTAAAGGAAAAGTTATTATTCCACATTTTTTTTTTGTTCTCGTGTGGCTGTGTGTGCCCTTTTACCCCTTCCTATTTGCTTTGGAATTTTCAACGCTATGTGGTCATCTGACAAACCATTTATTGACTTGGTTTGGTCGGGCCGGACAGGAAATTATTTGGCTCTCGGTCATGACGCACGGACCTCGCTGTGCTCGGTCCGTATGTCATGACCTCAAGCCAAATAATTTCACGTCCGGCCCTCCCACTCAGTTGATAAGTAGACAATGTATTTCATCTCCAAACACTTATAATAAAATTTGCAATTCAGTCTTCCAATAATTCTTCAATCAGAGCACCACATTTGAGCACTTTATTGAATTTCATTTTACCAGTTAAAATCAGTTTATCACTATTCACCCATGGTTTAGGCACGGTTTATTTCAGATATCGTCTAATAGAAAATGAAAAATCCCCTTCGGCCGTACAGCTCAAAGTCAGCTCCACAACAGATACCTTAACAAAGCCCTCATAGAAAACTGAAAAAACTTACATCTTTGATTCGTCAGGTCGCCTTCGGTCCTCATTCTGTCAAAAGAAGCGTGTCAACAATTATAAAGACAATTTTCCTTATCAGACCTATCGCTACAAATGTACCATTAAACTGAAAAACTAAAAGAAATATGCTGTATTTAAATGAAATGAATCGAAAGTTGTCTGATTGTTTTAATTGACTATTGGTGGGTTTATGTTAGATAATAAATAAGTGAAGACCACCTTAACTCAAAACTAAACCCTCAGTTTTCACCCGCTTGAGGAATCGTCCCCACAATGAGAACGGTACCTACCCTTCTCCGGGGCGATCGAGATCTTCTTCTCCTGGCAGGACTCCTTCCCCTTCGAGAATGGTATCCACGCTCCCGCTCCCTACATCGGAAAAACAGATTACTTACTGACGTCAACCAAGAGCCAATTTTAGATGGGAAAAACCCAACAACTTCTTCTCCCCGACCCTCTCCCCACCCGTATTTGATGAGATACTCACCTGTATGGATCTTCAGGTGGCCTTGTATTGCCCATCCTCCGGGGGTCCCAGGGGTTGTTATATCGTACCTGTCCCTCTCGCCACTTTTCTATTCTATCTGCTCGGCCATACTCGTAGCGATTCCTCTTTTCTTTGACGTAACGACCTGTTGTTGATTCGATTGGTGGAGTTCGAGGTCCTTTATCTGGAGAAACTTTTGGCTTTATAGGGCTTTTAGAAACTGGTGTAGGTGATCGAGACTTGGATTTATTTGATTCGGATTCCGAGTCTGATGATTCGTTAGAAGCTTGTTTGGCACCTTTATCGTCGTCGGCATTTGGTGTAGTCTTCGCTTCCTTTACAGGACTGTGGCTGCTTGACGAACTCGAACGATCACTTCCCGAGGAATGAGATCCAGATCGGGAGCGTGATTTAGATCGGGATCCAGAACGTGACCGTGATCTGGAAGATGCTGCAGAAACTGAACGAGACCGCGAGCGTGACGCAGAGCGTGATGTGGAGTGTGACTCTGATCCCGAGTGTGAACGTGAACGTGATGAACGTGATGAGTCGGATGAGGAAGAGGAAGATCGGCTACGTGAACTTCGTGAAGAAGCTGACTGTCGCTTAGGAGAGGTAGTTCTTTGCCAAGGATCAATCCAGTCGTCGTTGGGGAGACGAGAACTAGAGATACCTAATGCTTTTGGTTTAGCTTTGTCCTTGTCATCCAATTCCCTGGACTCCTCTTTCTTCTCTGCATTTTTAGTTGTTTTAACTTCTGTTTCAGCACTTGATTCGTGAGTTCTCCCTTTCTTTGCCTCATCTTTGTTCTTCTTCTCATCACTTGCGCTTTCTTGTTGCTCCTTGAGGACTGAAGTTGTTTGTTCCTTGCCTGCACTGTCGTTTTTAGTTTCTTCCGTCTCCTTCTCCCTACCTCTGTCCTTCTTCTTTTTAGCTTTCTCCTCGTTTGTCTTTTCCAACTCTTTCGTTCCTTTTCTCGTCTGTTCTGTGTCTCTCTCCTTAACCGTTTCTTTGTTTTTTTCTCTCTGTTTATCCTTTTCACCTCCTCGTCGTTTACTCCGTCTGTCCCTGTAAAAGCAAGAAAACTGAATGCCTTTAGAACACAACATAATACCCATTTTAAAATGATTATGCTGTTTTAAGAGGGTAATTCACATGTGACTTCAAGGTAAATACAATTAAGGGTATTGCCTCTTGTTTCCAAGGAGAATTCATTATAGATATCTAACACAACTACTTCTGTGCTTCCTGTAACAGCCCTTAGTCCCTGGCCAGGATGTCTGCCGTTGCGGTGAGGTTCGAACAAGCTATCACTTACTCTCAACTTAACAGATGGCAAGGTTGATCAATATAATTTATAATGTTCACCTTTCAGGTGAAGACGAAGGAGTGCGGAAACCTCTCTTTTTTCTTCTGTCACGATCCTGAAACCCGAAAAAGAAGCAGTTATCGAATTATATTTCTGTCTGCATTAATTTCAATAACATACTTAATCCTACCGATACATTGGTCAAACGCAAATAGCTCAATTCTGGTCGGTCGTGCGCCAATTTCTCTCATACAATGTTAAGTAAGAAACAACCAGTAAGAATATCCTTTTCCAGCTTGATCTGGTTCGGAAGAACATAAAATAAATAAATAAATAAATAAATAAATAAATGATTTAACAATGGACATCCACTGGGTGGCTATTCTTGTCCACTGTTCCAGATCGAATTGGAATTTGGAATGTTGGTTTTTGCGGAGGGAGGAAAACCGGAGGACCCGGAGAAAAACCCTCGGAACAAGGACGAGAACCAACAACAAACTCAACCCACATGAGACGCCAGGTCCGGGAATCGAACCCGGGCCACAGTGGTGGGAGGCGAGTGCTCTCACCACTGCGCCATCCCTGCTCCCCTAAAAACACGATCAATGGAGATGTTAACCCTCCTAGTCCAGAATTTTAGCTAGGATATGTCACCGAGGACATTAGAGTCTGGTGAAGCGCTATTCAAGTGAACGAATCAAGTCTATCAACAAACCCGATACTGAAGAGGAGAAGCTTCCCTCTTGTCTCTCCACCGAGACACAATGTCAGCACTTCTGCGGTACCTAACATCTTCCTCGTCACAGTGGGTAGCTTCTTTCTCCAGCCTACTCCGCATCATTTCACGCCGTCTCATCGTATTTTCTTTATCATTTTCATCCTCGTCATCCTCCGCTGTGATTCCCAGTATCATCCGCTTTTCCTTAAAATCAGCGTCTTCTTCCTTCCTCTTCTGAGCAGCCTTTTTTATCTGCATTCAAGAAAGAAGTTACGGTATTAGTGGCTTGAAATATTGCAATTCCACTTACGTCTTTTGCATTCTTTTCTAATCTACGCCATCCATATTCCTTCTTAGTTAGTTTTTGCCTTTCTTGTTTTGATTTCTTCCAGTATTAATTTAATTTAATTTAGTCCATTTTCACTGCATTAATTTTGCAGTGGGGAAGGACTAGAAAGGAACATAGGAACCATTCGTGCTAGTCCACCCTCCCACCCATCCCACCCCAGGGGAGGACATCCATCACACAGTAATCTCGTGTGTGGGAAATTAACGTCTCCTACCCCAACCCTGCAGGAGACGGGACCTCCATTTATTCGTCCCTATCCGAGAAGACTAGAATATCTAACCATTTCTTGATGTTATAGAAAGGCAGCAAATTCTTCTCAATTATTTTAAGACCCTGAGTGTTGGTCCGGCCGGGGCTCGAACCCTCGACCTCCCGCACAACAGTCCAGCGCTCTATCCTATTGAGCTAACCGGGAGGCGGTTCATATTGTCTCGACTGTTATTTAGGTTGAGGTTTTGTAGATGATAAGCAAGGAGTCACAATATGATGATGAAGGTGATTTTAGTGGATATGGTATGGAATTTTCAACTGTGCAGCTGAGATCACAAACTTTACACAAAGACGAGCGGAAAGGACTCATATAACAATGAATCATGCAAGGATTGCTGTCGTTTAGAGTTAAGTAGGAATAAAGAAATTGAGTGAATATTGAAAAACATCAAGTAACAGACAAATAACAGACAACTGCTCTGCACTAGTCTTTGTTTATCTTAGTGCAGAGTCGAGTAAATATTTGTTTTCAATTTTTTTTAAAAGCACGCGCTCAAAAGCATGTCACTATTGACAGGCAGCTTCCTTTGCTTAGAAAGATGTTAAAAGTAACCTTGTAAAAGATTACTCAATACCTCTTTTGCTCGTTTTAGTCCCCTCTCCCATGCAGTTTCTTTTTTGGGTGGAGACATCACCTCTGCGATGGGTTGAACACTATTGTCATTCAATTCATCACCCTGAAAATAAAACATCACAATTACTACACTGTAACACTAACTCAAACTCATGCATGGTGTTCTTTAATGATCAATCCAAGAAATATATTTGGAACTTAATCACTGATGTGTAAGCACTCTTCCAATTAACATGAAAGGGTCCATGTCTTTACAAATGTTGTAAGTGATCTATTCAAAACAAATCATCCCTTTGTAAGGACATATCAATATCCAGTCTTATTATCTCGAGAAAACACCAAGAACAAGATGTACAGTGAATGGAATCCAAAATTAAGGTGTCCAGGTTTAAAGTAGATAGATTAAATTGGAGATTCAATGCAAGAATTGAACTCCTTGTTGTCTGTTTTCAGCTGTTTGTGCAATGAAGTCAAAACATTTGAATTTATTGTAAACAAAGAATAAGTGCCCTTATTATCCAACTGTGCTTCGTGGAGTACAAATAACGCACAAAACCAGTGCAAATATCACACAATATTTGTACTTCAGAAATATCCCCAAATTTCACCTGCACTGAAATAACAATTTGATGTGCTGTATAATAAATCTCTTATTAGACATTTTGTTGTGTAGTATCACTGAGTATTTGTACTTATTGTCATACTCAGTGATACTACACAAGAGAATGTTTAATAAGATATGTATGTTTTACACAGGGTTGATTTAAGCAAAGTGAGCTACATCAGAGATCATCCTTGTCCTTTGCAGTTGCTGTGAACTTCATGCTTCAACTTTGACATAAAATAGTCTCAAATGAAATTTTGAGTAGCAAGGGGACAAAACTTACAATCTGTCCAAGATCTTGGTCTGGTAATGAAGCCAACATAGCATCAGGATGAATGGGAGGAACAACTGCTGGTACTTTGGGGAAGGGGCTTGGGTACTGGCCAGGCTCAGGGAGCATTTGATAGGCACCTGTCAATACCATCGATATTAATAGTAGTTCCAGTGCTTCTTTTTTTGGACAATAAAGGACTGCATTTGAAACAAAATTATCTTTTTCTTTTTCTATTTCTCAAAACAAATACAACTTCTTCTACCACTCCTATTTCTTTTGGTGCACAATGGAATTGAGCACAGGTGGCAAAACCTGACAAGTGAGCAGGCAATACTGGGGTTCTCTGTCACCTTAAATCCTACTTTTGGCATGCATTTCCACAATTACTGAGGATGCAAGAGACAGTAAAACCGAGTTCTTTACCATACCTTTATCATTATGACCAGGATGAAGAAATCTGCAGGAATTTCCCCATGTGCAACCGCCTGCAAGAGAAAAGCAATATGAGAATATATCTGGGTTGTGATGCAAGCAAAAACTATGGAATGATACTATTGAAAGTAAGATCTGTACACTAAAAATCTGACATACCAATCGATGCCAAGTAATTGGTACCATACAAGTAAGCATGCTCTGTACTCAAAATACTGCTGGGGGATAGTCAACTGAAAGATAATAACACTTTTCCTTACAGTTTTTTTGAACATTGAGTGGGCAATACAGCCTAGCAAACTTACCATACATAAAATATCTGCATACTTTTGTTCTTAGGACTGGTGCACCTAAAATTAGAGGTAACAAGATTACATATCAGTAAAACTGCAGAGATAAGGTGAAAAATTCTGGGAAATTCTTAATGTATTTGTTGGAAGGTAAATGGTAAAAAAAAATATATAGGGAATAAATAACATTAAAAAAAACCCCACAATTTTGACCTTTCCTGGGGCTAAATTTTACCAATCAAGAACTGTCTGCCACATCTCCAGTTTTTTCACCCTTCACAGCATATTTCAGAAATGTCAGATTTAAAAATCCTTTTGTCAGTGTATGTAAAATAAAACAAAACAAAACAAAACAAAAAAAACACGAATTGAATCACAACATTCCATTTCAATTACCCATGGAGTCTCCTTCATCAATCACTTCTCCTTCTTCAGGGCCATCAGCCTAACAAAAAAACATTAAAGAGAGTAAGCATTTAAGTGAAGTTATTCATTAACCCCATGACTGCAAGGAGTGATCAATGCCTAAATTATCTTTACAATTTCAATACACCATCATGCAGAAAATTAATAAGAAGTTAGAAATTACATGTACCTTCTTCTAAGTACATGTGTAGCCCTTTTATAAAATCAATTTCACTCAAATTGGCCACTAAAATGTATGGCCTTCAGTTACAAGAATTGACTTCAGATCTCTGGAGTGAGTATTTGAAAATTCATTTTTTTTGGTTATTCCGAAATCATCGAGTTCCATTTACAAATGAAAACCATGATTCTGCCTCGTCATCATACGCACTACGAAGTCACATGAGAAAGCACCAGCCGCTCAAGTGGTCAGTGCACTTCCTGCCTTGCTCAAGTCGGTCAGCACAAAAAACGGGCGCGGTGTTAGAACAGTTAATTCGGAAAATTTTCTCAATTTAGCCGTGAGGTACATTAGAAGGTGTCTACGTACAAAACTGGAAGCAAAACAAATCGTCAATAGAGCCGAAAATGACAGAATCTCAACTTGCTGAAAATGGCGCTGCGCCAAGCAACAGCGAGTCGGCCATCGTCGCAGCCATCAGTTCCATGAGCGAGCTGCTAGTTTCTTCCATCACTTCACTGAAGTTTACCATGACTGAGTCCCTCGGTCAGATGAAGGACACCATTGACCACCTCGCAATCGAGGAAGGTTCTTTAGAGGAAAATGCTGAAACTGAAGAACAGCTAGAAATAGCCGCCTACATGGACCAACGATCCACACAGCAGTCGGACAAAAACCAGCAATCTGGGTCCGCAGTGTCAAATAGTGGGGCTAAAAAGCCTACAAGTTCTCAAACAACTGAGCAGAGCATTAACACTCTGATAAATCAGAGCTCTGAATCTCAGCGTGATGTTCCTGATGGGGAAATTGACCTACTGTCAGGCATTGCGAACGATCTCAAACTTGATCAAAAGAAGGCTCCTGCTATAAATGAGCAGATCGCCAAAATTGTCCATGGCTTAATGAGAGAAAAGCTTACGGACGAAGTTCTGACGGCGACACAGAATCGCTATAATACGCCAGAAAACTGTGAATGTCTCACCAGCACGAAGGTCAACCATCTCATTTGGGATAAACTTAAACCCGACACGAGGTCTGCTGATATCAAGTTGCAACGAGTGCAATCCAACCTTGTCAAAGGGCTCATTCCTGTAGTTTCTATGGCTGAGAAACTTGTGCAGGCACGGGATAAAATTCCCAAAGATGCCTTGGATGCCCCTGATTTAATAAGAGCGGCCACTGATGCCATTGCTCTGATAGGTGCCGCTAATTTCGAGTTAAACATGCGGTGCCGGGAGAACATCAAGCCCGAGCTAAACGAAGACTACAAGCATTTGTGCTCCAGCTCAGTCCCATTCACAGACTTCTTGTTTGGCAATGATGCCGATTTGTCTAAACAACTGAAAGATCTCGTGGAAGCGACCAAGGTCAGCAAAAAGCTTAACCCCAAAGTGGAAGGCCACAAAAGCAATGGATACAGAGGTTACAAACATGCAAAGTCCAAAGGATTTGGCTACAAGTACTCCTCGCGTGGTCCAGGCACTCAGATCAATAAACATTTAAACTGGAAAAGGCGCGGCCCCCCTTACAACAAAAAGGACGAGGGGAGGAGGCCAAACAAATAGGGCCAGAAAACCCCTTAAATGAGGTAAGCTATAGCACAAGTTATTTTCGAGCTGGTAGATTGCAACAATTTGTCCCAGCATGGAGAGATATAACTGACGACCCAGAAGTTTTAGATTGGGTTAAGCACTGTCATTTAGAGTTCGTAGATGATGTATCCCCAGTACAGGAACTGGGTTATAAGGTCATCAAATTCAATGATACCGAATCTGCTATTATAGATTCTGAAATTGTTAAACTCCTTAATAAAGGTGTAATTGTGGAGTCTACTCACTCTCAGGGAGAATTTGTATCATCCATTTTCCTTAGACTCAAAAAGAATGGAGTGGACTACAGGATGATCCTCAATTTAAAGGAGTTAAACCAGTTCATTGTTTACCGGCACTTCAAAATGGACTCACTCAAGACAGTGACAGATCTAATGACCCAAGGATGTTTTATGGCATCTTTTGATATAAGAGATGCATACTATACAGTGCCAATTGCCATAGAACATCAAAAATACTTGAAATTCATGTGGCGGGACAAATTGTATCAATATACCTGCCTACCAAATGGGTTGGCATCCGCCCCTAGAATTTTTACAAAACTGTTAAAACCAGTGTTTAATGTACTCAGGCAAAAAGGTTATTTGTCTTCCTCGTACATAGATGATTGCTACCTTCAAGGAGCTTCATACGGGGAATGTTACGAAAATGTACTAGAAACTGTTATGTTGCTCAGGGAACTTGGGTTTCCTATTCACGAAGAAAAATCAGTGCTTGTACCATCTCAGGTCTTGACATGCCTGGGATTTGTACTTAACTCAATCACAATGACTGTGCAGCTTACTGACAGCCGAAAGGAGAAACTGAAAAATGCCTGTCTCAACCTAGTTAACAAAGACAACTGCACAGTCCAACAAGTGGCAGAGGTCATTGGGCTGCTAGTGTCAAGTTTGCCAGGGGTAGAACTTGGCCCTTTACACTATCGCAGTCTTGAAAGAGATAAATCTAATGCCTTGAGAGAAAACAAAGGCAACTTTGGGTCTTCAATGACCCTCTCCCCCAGTTCTAGGGCAGAACTCAATTGGTGGATAACTAATGTGGATACCTCAAACAAACTTATTTCTCATGGTGAACCAGAACTCCTCATTCAAACTGATGCCTCTACCCATGGCTGGGGAGGTGTGA
>NC_142521.1:24250407-24280407 GCF_964205215.1 Stylophora pistillata | reverse complement strand
CTACAACCAGAAATAAATAACAATTTGAAACGGAAACGACAAACCATGTTTTCCAACCATGTAAATCATTCAGATTAACAAGTGAAATGTAAGCTATATAACGTGGACCATGAACCGAATCATAACTTACCGAGTCAACTCCAAGCGAATCAATAACAAAACGAATCAATAGTTAGCACCAAAACATCCCAAGATTTCTTCACAACCATTAACGATAAAGGAATAACATGTTTCATCGGTCTCCATCCTACTCGAGAATGGCGGACGAAATTTCTACATTCATTGGTTTAAAGCCTATCACGTGATAATATTGTGGCAGGTCAGCGGCTTTCCAAGTGCACGTGTTAACATTGAACACAGCGAGTTACTGCGGTCGACCAGTTGACCAGTCACTGACTATGTTGTGCTTTTTAGCAAGGAAGGTGTCATTTCGACTATCAAACTTCAGATCTTTAGACACAATCAGGTGGATAAAGCATTTGAGTGCAGCGAATGTGAACCAGGATATGTTACTTAGGACTAAGTCTTTCCTGCGGCCGGCAAGCTGGCAATACCGGTATCTGAATGATTCATCAAGCGAGTGGAAAACTGTCTATGAAGGTCCAATCTCCAGATCAGTCAAACTTGTAAAATTGCTTTCCCTGACTACAGCAGCGTCGACCTTAGTTTGTTCTCCATTGTTGGTGCTTTTTGGAAATCAAGCATCTTCGGCCGCAATGAAGACAATCGCGGTATTATTATTATGTACGATTGGTACAGGTTCAACTGCTTTACTTCATTTTGTAGCCAAAGCTTATGTGCACAAGATGGACTTCAATCCAAAAGAAAACATTTTCGCCGTCGAGACACTATCTTTACTTGCTTTGCGGAAAAGAGTGGAATTTTCTGCTGATGACATTTTTGTATACCCAGACGATAGAGCATTTTCCACCTTTGAAGCTCATGGACGAAAGTATTTTATTCACAAGGAGCTTGTAGAAGCTCAGCAGGTGTTGCACTTTATTGAAAAGCGGCAGAAAAAAGAAGCCTCGGAGTTTGAAAAATCCTCGTAAAATATACAGTTGTTATATTCAGTGAAAGTATTATGTCAAATTTCAGTCGATCGAGGTTATATCTACTGACGATTTTTCTCAGTCATAACCAGGTTACAACTATAGACATATGCAGCTTATATTGATCCACAAAATACTGTACTTTCAGTTGATAAAACCAAATTATACTGTATCTCTGTCAGGCAATGAGAGATGTTTCTTTAACTGGCGTGAATTGTATGTACCCAAAGAAGCCTCAACAAAGCTTAAATTTATTTATTGCCTAGTGCAGACTCACATGCAGGCTACCTGTAGTATACAAGTTCTGTGCTCCTTAAATGTTGTTTTCCCTTGTCATAGTATTTTCCTTCACCAAACTATTGACTGTCTATTGACATAAATATCAACCAATCTTTCAACTGCAGTGTCACATCACACAGCTGTAGTAGTCAAAGATTAGGCCTTTTTCAGATCAGCAGAACATTTTATTTAGTTTTTAAAGGACCATATGCAGCATTTTTCAAATTATTTTCTATAAAAAAGTATATTTTTTTGAGTATATCTGCTGCCCAAGGCGCAGTGGCATCATTGTTAGTGTGCTCGACTCTGGATGGCTGGGTGTCCAAGCCCTGACCAGTGACGTTGTGTTGTGTTCTTGGGAAAGACACTTTACTGTCACAGTGCCTCTCTTGAGCCAGGTGTTTTAATGGGTACTGGCAGATTTCATGCAGGGGGTAACCCTGTGATGGACAAGCATCCCATCCAGGGGGGGAGAGAAATACTCCTAGTTGCTTCATGCTACAGAAACCAGAGTTAGGTGCTAGCCTGATGGGCCACTTGACTTGTAAAAAGACTACCTTTGCTATGTGTATAACTCATCCTTTTTCAACAGTCAATTAGTCTAACAAGTGCTCCCTTTAAGTTCTGTAATTTTTTAACACAGCAAGTTCCACTCAAGTTTTGAAAGTTAACTGGAATTTCATTGGTTTTGCTATCTTATTCTCTGTATTTAGTCAGGAAAAATTGCATCACTAACCTATTCAGCCAAAAAGATGCATGCCTGAAACAAATCAGTTTGATAATTACTATCCAAAGCATAAAGCAGTGAACGGATGTTGATTTGAGTATTTACATTAGTTATAGTGTAGATATTGTTTCACTTCTCACAAGCAGAAATTACAGACCACTTGCAGTTTGGGATTCCAAGAGTAACTTTAACAAGTGAGGTTTTTTCTTCCATTATGCTAGATTTGATTAAAATTTTTATGGGGATTCTAAACACAATTCAGTATTTTCCTGTCTGCAGCCAAAACTACAGTAAGAGGTTCACAAACAGCCATTGCTAATTGCAAAAAAAAAAACTAAACAAAACAAAAAAATCCTTTGAGCCATGCACACTTAAAGGTAGCTCACAATTGTCCAACAGATTGCCAAGAGATGGATAAAAGATACACACGATTTTTTTTTCAACTTCACAGGCCACTTGCCATGGTATTGAACAATATTTTCTAGTAACTTGCTGGTATCTGAGGTGAAATTTTGGCATATTTAAAGATGATTCACAAAAGATCTGGTTATTCATTGAGATCACAAAGTGTCAATGTCATCTGTTCATTTATTTTTTTCCAAAAGGGCATGACAACGGATCACAGATAAAATAAATTTCGAACCGATTTTAGCCATAACTAAAAACAGAGATACCGACTACAAATATTTCTGATAGGTCTTAGCTTTTAAGTCTTAATTTTAAAATTGTACATATGTTTAAGTATTTTATTATTTCGTAACTATTGTTTGCACGACCCACCAGCAATGCTGATTTTATTTATCGTGCTAAAAACAACTTCTCACTCAATCATTAATCTGACTGGTTTTGGGTTTGGATTTTGGACTTTTGGTTTCTTGAGTATGCTTCTCTTTTATTGACTTCTTGTCTCATTTCTTTTTTAGTGATTGGGTTAGGATTGTTACCTTTTAAGTGTTATGATACATGTACTTAGTTGTAAAGAGCTTTAACCAGTCTTATTAATAAGTTCTCTCTGAAATGATGGTGACCCAATTGCTAGGAGCACACCTGTCACCACCTCCATTGCCCAGCCAGCAGAGAAAGAGAGAGCGTAATCATGGAGCGTTTGGAACTAAACTGCAACCACAGCAAAGGGAATTCTTTGTATTATTTAGTCTGGAGTTATTTTTAAATCAAGCTTCAAAAAGGCAAATATCATCTACAGACAACAATCAAACAACAACTACAAAATATAATGTGACTTGGCTTTAATTTTTGCATCTTGGCCATTAACTTGACAATGATTGCTTCTTAATAACAAATTTACCAGGAAACATCTGTCTTATCATTCCTCATATAATTGCTGTATTACATCCAGCAGTAAGTGATTTTGGTCTTACATATACAAACATACTGATTCATTAAATTCTTCTATTGTTGACTTTGATAAGACTGATGCAAATGTAATTATCTACCCTTACTGAACCTCAGATGTGTTCCAAAATTTACTTTCTCCTCCACCCTGAGTTAGATATTGTTCCAAAATTCCACACCCAACCCATATGAGATCACCTCATCATTCTCACCCAGGTGAACATTTGAAAACAAAATGTTTGATTATCAGAGGGCAATATGTCAAAACACCAAATTAATGCACAAGATCAACCCAAATATTTAGTAATAGCCTACAAACTTCATCTAACAAACTAGAACAGAGTAAAAGCTTTAATTATCAGACGGCTTGCATCTCAAAGGAATGTAAAGAGTTTGAATAAAACTCATAAGAAAGGCTGTCTACTCACAAGCATCCATTGTGATTGAATCAAGTTTACTGACTAGCTTCATAATGACAGAATTTCATGCACTGACTCATGCAATTAACAAGCGTCAAGGACAAATGCCATCAATGATTGAACCCATTGTATATTCACATAAAACATGTCCTGTCCATTAATTTGTGCTCCCTCAGTAAGAGATTACTCACAAGTCTATCTCAAATTGTAAAGCAGACTTCAAGTCCAAAATTAAAGTTGATAGCTACAAACTAGACTGAAAAGTCAATTTTTGTGGTATATGAAATGTGAAGCTTATCCATGTTATTTGTCTGACACTGTATATATTATGCGTTTTCACACAAAAATGTTGGCACAGTTGACATAATGTTGAATAATACTGCATGCATCAATTAAAACAATAGGCCATTTTACAGTTGTGTACTTAGTTGCCAAGCCTTTGATTGGAGTGAGGCTGAACATGACATTGTTGTGACAGAGACCAGTATCTAGTTGTAGCCTGATAACAGAGTAATCTACATTTGAAAAGCAGCAACATTTGTATTATAACAAGGTCACCCTTAGCCTCACTCCTGTTCAAAGGCTTGGCAACCAAGCCCACAACTTTAAAAAGGACCATTAATTGTGTTCTTTGCAACATTATTGCCTTTTCTCTTATTGATAAGTCATGTATTCTCTAAAGCAAATGGCAAATACAGCACAGAGGATATTTCACAATTTCCCTTATCTGATATATCAAAATCAAAACTGATGATCAGTTCACAGGAATACCTGATAACCAAAATGAAATAACCCTGGCTACTCATGAAATAGCACTCTGTTATTCTCTAATTATATTAATGACTAACATTGGCTCTAAATTCCTTTCAGATGTTATTTTTGTGTTCATATTTACATTTTATGGCACAGAAAATGAACAACTCATTATTTTCATCAACAATCACCATGACTGTTCCTTCTGACAAATTTCTATCTGCATAATGATAGCTCACAATTTCATGTAATATTTCAAATTCAATTCATTCAGAGTGCAGATAAGGCTAAGTAATTTTAAGGAGATATTCAGGCACATTTCTACCTCTAAACAATCAAGGCAAAAGAAATGTAACTTTCTAAAAGTTAAATACATTCACATTTAGGTCTATCAGTAACAAGCATAACATAGTCAAAGTCTACTATTAACCTTTCCTGGATCTACAATTTTTGTTAAGAATAATAATTATACTAAAATAGACTGCACTCCAGCTATCATAATGATGGGCTTAAGATGAAGAATTCCTTGTGTAACGGTTCGGCTTTGATAGCATAACACGGCCTGGAGTTCTAAAAAAAATTATCATTAACAATCTTTTACCTTGAATGCATAATAGAAAAAAATTGACACCTGGAAAACCAGGGAATTAATGAGTGAAACCCGGAATAACAAATGGACAAGACTGTACAAAATTGGTTTAATCAAGGGGTTAATAATTTCACCCTCAGTGAAAATGATCATTTCTCAAAAGACCCAATGAGACCTGTAAAATGCTTTGTTTTCTGAAATTTAGCTATCTTTAAGAAGCAACTTCTGTCTGAAAAGGAATCCAAATGTGGAGAGTACATGTAAATAACCATGCAAAAGCTCCCCAAGTAGACCCCATGGGCATTTTCTAAGTGAATTATGCTTAAAAAAATGTTTGTCTATTAACGTTTTGTATCCTTTTATTGTTTGTGGCGTTAAGGGTTCAGCCAAAATATGACTGGGTTTTAAATGTGTGTCAATAATGGAACATATTCTCCATATCACATCACACATCACAAATAGTGATATCAAAAGCTTATAACCAAATGGTAGATTAATTATTATTAGAAGATGACATCAGTCAACAAACCTAGCGGCTCTTTCTTTCTGCAGTCTACGTAAGTCATCTTGTTGCTGCCTGAGCTGTTTGCCAAGGTTCTCCATTTGATGCTGATGATCATTTTGGATTCTCTGCTGTGCCTCCAGTGACATGGGCCCATTCTGCTGCGTCAGCAAACTTGCAATGGTTGCACGAGCTCTCAGTTCCTCATTTTCCATGGTATTGGATATTTCTTCTACACGATCTCGAAGAACTTGAATTGATGCATACAAGTTCTCATCACCACCCTGTGTCATAGAAACAAGCATAATTTATCGTTATTTGAGTTCAAAATGCAGTGATGCCCTATTGTGGCTGATTCATCCCAAATCAACTTAAAAAACAAGCTGCAGGTGAATTTAAGGTGTGAAGGTTAAGAAGAACCTCAGTACAATGTATAGCTATTTCCCCCTTCTCGTTACAAACATTCTTCCTTTCCAGCTGGTGTTCCACTTTTGCAGACCACTAGCAACAAGTCAGTAACAAAGGGTCCTTGATAGGTTAGTTAAGTAACACTACAAGCTGTATCATGTATGTACCATTGCACTTCTGATGTCAATGTGGACCAGTAAACAGCTAAGTTCACATTCCTCACTGTATGCATTCTTCAATGGGACAGATCTGTATCCTGGATTCAAACATAAACAGAATTAAATCAATTAAGGTTAAAAATATTATAAACACAAATTAAAAGAATTTGGCATGAAAACCCTTTTTTCATGAAATAGTAAGTTTCGCAAACCTGAACTATTCAAGTTTTATAAATGAAGAAAACCCTTTCAAGTGGGTCCAACTTACTAATGTGAAACTACTCTTTAACTGGCCTTGGGCCCTTTAAGTGACCAAAGAGCAATCACTGCTTCCATTCAGTGAGGAACTATAGCTGTACAGTGTTACAAACCTGTCTTCAGACTGCACATGGGAAATATTGCATGGCCAATGAAGTTAGGTTCACCAAACATGTCTTCATCAAAGACAACAAACCGAAGATAAGCCAAAGGGGGGTTGATAACATCCACATCAAACTTGACCCACCAAACAGGGTTCAAACCATTATCCGCTACAATGAAAAAACACACCCAAACATGTGAGCAGGGGTGTAACTACACATGATTTGCATAAGACAACAAGGTTAAAGATGTAAGAGAAACTGAGAATAGACCATTTCACAGTTGTTTACTTAGCTACCAAGCCTTTGATTTGGAGTGAGGCTGAAGGTGACCTTGTCATGGTAGGGACCAGTATCTACTTAGCATGATAATAAAATAATTTACATTTGAAAGCAGCAACGTTCTTATCACAACAAGGTCACCCTTAGCCTCATTCCAGTTCAAAAGGTTGGGAAACAAGCCGCAGCCGTAAAATGGACTATTGTGATTCAGAACCAGGCCTACAAACCAAGAGTAACCTGCTTACGTTTTGTCTCTGTCTTGAATTTGGTGTTGTCATAGGGTGCTCCAACTATCTCAACTTCCACAAAAGGAGATGCTATTCCACGACCTGATTTGACAAGATGTCTTGCTCCAATGATCTAAAAGATTTAACAATACAGCTTTAGGAGATTTTTGATAAAATAATTTGTGTAAGACTTCCTGCAAGGCACCATGTAACTTCACAAACATGCTAAATGATCAGTGCATTTTTTACCGTCAGAGTAAGAGTCAGTGGCTCTGCTCCAGAAGCATCTCGGTTGTACAGATCAAATGTGTCACTTCTGATGCACTCTGGATGAAGCACATAACCACACCTAAAAATAACCACCGCTATATTTTAACATAATGTTTTACCGCTATGTGATGCACTCAATTTTCTGCATTTCATACTGCCTTACTTGGCTCTGAAGCTTCACCTGGTTCCTGAAGCACAAACTTAGAAACTTTCAACTAGGATGACAGTCAGTCTGGATGCCAAACCTTTGCAAGTTTTCCCTGAAGTGTTTTCCAGATAATTTAAAGACACAAGCCATAAAAAGACAGTAGCCAGCAAACAGATGAGTACACAAGAGGCAGAAGCTTTTACGTTTTGTTTTCTTTCCAGTTTAAATCAATCTTTAAATTCATTTCAGATCAAGATAGGTTTTTTGTTGTAGTCGACATCTCAAACAAGGTGCTGGTGAAAAAGCCACCCACCGGTGATTATGGGGAACTTTGTTACCCCCCATTTCCCACATTTTGTCAGCTTTTCATGAGAGCACACTGGCATTACAAGTTAAGTTTCCGTCCTACCCTACAAGAACAAAAGAACAAGCTTGCTAGATCTGAAACTGAAACCTTTGAATACAACTAAGTAACCATTATTCCACCGCATTTTCCAAACAAAAACTTCCAAAAATTAAGATGTTACCTTCCATTGTCCAAAAATTTCCCATGGTTCAACTGCATGGCTCGATCTGAAAGTAAAGGTAAAAGATAATTACTGCTGTCCAGCTGCAACACTTAAAACAAACATTTCAAGTATCCCTGAGCCAAGTCTCCCTCAAAAATCCTACCAATACATCAAACCAATGCATAGCAACCTATATTCAGCTGACCCACATTAACCAAAAACCGCACTACGTAGACATTAGCCCAAGCCTGACATCTTTCCTGCCTGATTTGATGTAAAACCAACTTATTTTAGTGGATGCTTTGTGCCAACATGGGCACCAAAACTGATGAGGAGCCTTTGTACATGGCCACACTCCCCTCCAAAGAAGAGGCTCTATCAAACTTTCCCTTTGCTTGCAAATACTTCATAAGATGGTCTCTTTCCTGCAAACAGTTACTTGTTTTGGTAAGCAATTAGCATCCAGCTTAATTACCTAAATGAATTTAATTAAACATGGAGTTTGACACAAACTGTTTTTTCTCCACATATCATTTATTACCTGGTGTTTGATAATTGAGAGCACACAGCTGTACCCCGTGGTTCCACATCATCACTGGGTCATAATTAGAGGAATCAATTCTGCTCCCTCTGGGATAAACTCTACTAAACTGTTTTCTGTGATATCTTCACAGCTGTTAAGGTACTACCTTTATTTGCTCCTAGCATGTGAAATGTTTAAGGGAGGGCATTTATTACGATCCTCTTAGAACATAACTCTTTGTCTAGAAAATTAGAAGATCAAGTTCCAATTTTGAACTGCAATTTTATCTTTTTTCTTGTACATGCCTCAGATAACCAAATTGTTTGATGACATCTTAGGATATTTCTGATGTTAGAAATTACTGATGATAATAATTCAACTATTTAAATAAATGGATTAAGGTAATATTTGACAAACAGGCAAGGATACTTGATAAATTCTCTGCTTAACCTCTTCCCAAAAAATCTCTCCAGTCTTGTTTCAGGGAATGAGGACATCTCATAATGTTTGCCAGATACATCTGTTCAAGAAAAAAAAACAAACAAAAAATTATATGTATAAGAAGAGCAATAGAGGATGTAACAGACTGGTCATCTTCTGAAAAAGTACAGTTACTGTTGGTTGTCAATGTCAGGTAATCAATCAAGGCAAAGTTAAGGTGTCCTCGCTAAACAAGCTTGGCAAGTAGTGAAGAGCAACAAAACCACATTTATGAAAACAACTTACTTCCAATGTCAAATTGTACTGACTGACAGTACACCACCAAGTCAGACAGCTCTTGACTCAGATTTGACTGACGCACCATTTTTTGAACCATTGCTTCTCTTTTATCTGCCATTTGTTGAAGTGCTTGTAACCAATCAGCTAAATCCTGAGTAACAAAAAGATGTTTGCTAAAAATCCATCTTAAAACAAGGTAACAAAACTTGAAAAGAATTAGGTTGCAAACCTCCTGTGATTCTGCTGCAGGTTCAAGTAAAATCTGACCATCACGTTTGGCAATCTGAAATACATGCCTCTGTCCTGGTTTACTTGCTATATTTTCTAGGAAAAAAAAAGAAAGAAAGAATGTAACTCACAAGTAGTTTATTATTATATAGGACAGATAAGGACTTACAAATTACAGTTAAAAGCAGCTTGCATATGAAAACCAATCTTTTCTGATCAATTTAAAAAAGATGATGACCATCATCATAGAGGCACCAAATTGTGTAATTTGGATACAGATCAGCAACTAAAAAAGCATAATTTTTCAAAACAACCCCAATTCTTGCTTCAGATAAATACATGTAGAACTTGTAACTAACAAATAAAACAGCGACTATAGGTAAAGCAACAGTTGGTTATACAGAATCTACCATGTGAAGAATCTACCAAGTGAACAATCCTAAGACTATTTTTCTTGCAAAAAACAAACAAAAAAACAGCAAGCCATGTTATAAAGACCTATAAATGTGAAAATCAGATAAAACATTCGTCAGACCATTGACTTTCAACCAGACATGAAGCCACTCTCCACCATTACCAGAGAAGAAACAAGTTTTCTTATCAACATTTAATATTGAAACATACCAACTATACATCCCTGGAGGTCTATACTTCCTTTCTGAAGATCCCCCAAAGGTGACATTTCATGATTCTACAAGAGAAATAACAAGACACAATGTATTCATTTCCTGAAAGTGCAAGAAGTCAAATTTTGTTGTTTTTTTTTTACACCTAAATCTAAAAAAAACAAACAAATAATAGACAAAAATTTTTATTTGATTCTTAATCCTGTCCCTAAAACTAATTCCACTCTATTGTTTGATGTCCCTATGGATAATCAAATTGCACACTATCTAAGGACCTACATTTTCAGTGAATGTAAGACTGTTGTGAATGTAAGAAAGCAGATATGAGTAAATAATGAGTAAATAGAATTGAAGCCTCCTCTGCACCTCAGTATTATCATTCTGAGGATTGATGTTTTGTTCATCCTCTGCAACATAGTTTATCTCTTCACAGTAATTAGCTGGGAAAAACTTCTGTTTCTGTCCTCCATAATCACCAATCCACCTTTAAAATTGAAAAGCAAGAAAACTAACAAATGAACATTTTTGTATGCATTCTATTCAATCACAAATCTATTTTTGTTTCCCCTACTTTCTTTTAAATCATACCAATACCCAATAGACTTAAGAACCCCAGAGCATCAAAGTGATGTTCCCTGTTCTACAACAAATTTTAAAAGATCACAATCCAGCCATTGGTCATACCAACAAATATGGCATCGATGTCAGTCTCTGAGCAACTGTGCACCTCCTCTCCCCTCCCCTGACTTGTAACAGTCAACTAAAAGCAAGTTAGGGTTAATGTTCGCTTAGGGGAGGGGTGGGTGTGCAGTTGCTCAGATACTGATAGTTTTAATCTCAAATGTTCGACTCTTCCAACACTGTACTGTTTTCACTACGATGGCTCCCAAACACCATACTAAGCACAATGCAGTCATTTAGGAACAGCACTGTTTTTCAATAAATTAGTTCCCTTTGTCTTTTAAAAAACATCCTCATTTACTGAATACTACTAAAAAGAAAATTGAAAGAAAACATACCATCCTCCATCTTCCTTGCTGACATTAGTGATAAATGCACCTCTGCAAAATGACATCTCGTCTGGATTCTGAGCTTCATAATCCCACAATGCCCTGCATGCAGCCTGGAAATAGTCAAGAGGGAACAAGAAGACTGTTAATGTTGGAGTGTTGCTGAGAAAATGCAAACACAAGTGTCCGTGTGACAGTGCTGGAAAGAAGTATCTAATTCCTTTACTTGAATTAGCAAGCAAATGTGAAACAGAAGCTGTAAAACTGTGAAACTGTTCAAAAGATAATTCACACTGTCTTGTTCCTAAATTTCTTCAATTACACATCTCATATGGACATGGCTGCAGAGAAAACAGAAGATCTCTTAAGATTGTTTCACATGTTTTAAATCTAAGATTCTTTGTTTGATTTTAACCTTGGTGAACTCATGCTGAGGCCTCTGGGCTAGGTATCAGACAGTACTGCACAAGATGTTACAGGATAATAATTAAGCACCATGAATAACTGCTGTTCACACAGCATTTTAACTAAATAGTTTCAATGTTTATAGGAGACACAAGCTGATGGAAAAAAATGACCTTACCTTTGTGATAAACTGGTTGGGTTCATGATAATGATCTCCAGTTCCATAAATTGCATCTTCATCTGGAGACTGAAGTTTTGTTCATGATCAGCAAAAAGTATTTGCAGTTACAAATCATACTATGGTCAGGGCTCTAAGTATATCAGCTACTTTCACTAGATAGGCCTGATTTGTCTACAAGGCTTTACCAGGTTTTCAATGATTTTCAATGTATTTGCACTTGTCTAATGATTAATTAGTGAGTCTGGTAGTTGATTTAGAAACCAAATGAGTTGAAAACTTGAAAGATGAAGTCTTTGGTGACAAAATACTACCCTTCAAAACATGACTGATTGGGGAACTTACTAAGTTAAGAACACCGCTTGTGTTCTGTTGCTCCTCTCCCCCTTCTGATGCCATTAACTGGCACTTTCGGTTCAGGAGTTCTCAAAGACTATTACTGGGAGGGATGAGGAAGGCAACCAGTGTTTGTGATGGTAGCTTGTAAGTCTTTTCTTTGATTTGTTTCAGGTTTAGATTTTTAAAATGGCAAAGTAGAAAAATCCAAATACCAAGGCAAAAAACAAAAACAAAAACAAAAAAACATTACAACATTACTATAACATTAATGTGGCTTTCTCATTGGGTATACATGTAGCAACTGGAAGAAGCAAATACTCAAACTGTACATACCTGACCCACTTTAGACAACACCTACAGAAAACACAAAAATTGTGAGTCAGCAATAAACCATACATTACATACTCATTTAGATTATAAGTGTTCCACTCTAACTGTAAAGGTATAAAGCTAAAAAATTACTATAAATTTATAAACCAAAAGTAAGGAAAAGATAGGATAAAGAAAAAAGGGGCAAATGTCAGAATTTAATGCATGTTTGCCATACAAACAGGAATAAGATCCTTTCCTTAATTGTCATGACCTTGAGGTGTGATTCAGGGGTGATTTCAATTGGACAAATTTGATGCTAATCGCTCTTAGTGGTTAAAGAGTTAACAGATAATTGATGTAAACAATGTAAGTAACTTTCTTACTTCTTCATTGATTTGGTACTTGAGCTTCATTCCTTTATACAAAGGGTGCTTCATGTAGAATTCAACCAATTCTACCAAACTTTCAAACTGAGCAGTGCCTATCGTATACAATCGGCCTTCCCGCTTTATCCTGCAGTGCTTAATCTTGCCTTCAGCTCTGTAAATAAACATTAACAAAAGTATAAAGTTATAACTAGTCTAAGAGTATCTCTTTGTGGGCTCTTGGTCAATTAAACATATAAAATATATCAAATGGTTAATGTGGTAGACATTTGTTTCAATAACATAAACATATTACAAAGACTGCAACTGAAATAGAAGGAATTGTAAATTTCTTGCCTAAACTATAAATGTGAAGCCAAATGTTCAATGCACTCATCATGCAGTGAAAAGCTTCCAACTCAACAGTCTAATTCATGGTTGGAAGAGAAAACACAAAAAAAAAATCCCAAAGCTCACCTAAATGATATGGCAAATGAAGATTCATCATTCTGTGACTCTGGATTGTTTTCTGCTTGCTCTTGCTCGGCTGCTGGGTTGTCAGACTCTTTCTTTCTCACAAGAAAGGCTCCATTTCTTCTGACCCTCTTCAGCATGTCTTCTGCCTTGTCTCTTTTTAGATTGTCATGGTACCAACTACAATAAGAAGTAAAATTATGTTGCATTATTCCTGTAACCAACAAATGTAGCTGCTACAAATAATTGCCCATTCACTGGGTGCACATCTTACACAACATTTGTTTTGTAGGAATGATTCAGAGAAAATCCTTTGTGTACTCACTCTTTTTCGAGATGCGCATTTGGCTGTTGTGGTAAGGATTTGGACATACAGGAAGGAAGAATACAACAACATCAGTAAAATAAATTTATTCAGATCTTAATGAACCTTTCAGTGTTTTTACACTTAAAATCAAGATAATGGTGCCAAAAGACACCAGACACCACAATGATGAGGATATTGATTATTGATGGTGATAATGATGATGATGATGATGATGATGATGACAACACTAGACTTAAAACTTGTGAAAAAAGAGCAAACTAAGTATATTAAAATAAAACTGTGACAGAAATGCTGATGATGAAAAGTCTCTGTCAATAAAACTCTGCCAATCATCTTTATTCTTATCAAATAACTATTATTTTCTTCTATGCAGGAGGATCATACAATGAAGAGATCAATGTATTTTCCAAAACGACAAATACTACACTACAAGCATTTCAACTAATGACAGGTTCAAGAAAACTTAAGGTTGAAGAAAAATAAATGAATGGTTTCTTTAGTTCAACATTTGTCAGATGCAAAAGAATTTATGTCCAGTGCACTTTGTCTAACATTGAACAAGTCTTATTATTCACCTGTGGAATGGCATCTGTCAGCGTGAGTTCAAAGTTCATACTTTTTAGTGGATGAGTCTGGTAAAAGTTGATGAGGCTGTATAAACTGTCAAATGTCACTTGGTCAACAAGGTAGTACTTTGTTTGTCCATTCTCTTGCTTGGATTTGATCCGACAGTGCTGGACTCTCCCTTTACGCCTGAAGTGTCAGGAAAACCCCATATGAGCATTTCCATGGTATTATCGCCAATGACTACTGTACACTGTTAGTGATTTTCTGGTGTGATAATGTCTTGTTTGTGAACCACACAACACACACTACATAACACAACTCAATGTAAAACCTGTACACACCAGAAAGACAGTGAAAAGTCTCCAACAAAGGTCGTACTCTCTCGCACAAGAAAAGATCCATCCCCACGATTAAACTGTTTCAAAAGGTTTTCAGCTGCTTTGCGTCCATCTGGAAGCTTTCCATGAAACCACCTGAAAATTGCAAACAGATCCAATTGTTGAGAAACATTCTTCAAATTGTTCATACCTGATCAATAGAAAAGAGCTGAACCTTAACTGATACTGTAATTAATACTGAGTATCATATTAAATGATCTAAAATTTTTTCAATTGCATATCACTTATTGTAACATAACTTAGACACAATGTTCATGGTGAATGATCAAACATCTATTGATGTATATTTGCCTGTAAACCCACAGAAAACTAAAACATCTTCCCCTCCTGCGAAATAGTGCCACATGGGCAAATTCCCAGATTTCAAGTTGAGAAATTTTTTCAAAAAAATTGTAACCACAAATTAACTGGATTTTCATTTAGACATTTACTAATAATCTTAGTTACATAGGAACAAAACTACTTGCTTTTTAGTATATGTACACTTAGGATTTTAAGGCAATTTAATTTGCTGTCTATGAATTCAGCTTTCAATTGATAGATTTTTGAGGAAACCATTGTTTTGACATGTGTACTAACCTTTCACCAAAGTGAAGTTCATCTTTTGATGACTGCAACAAGCAAAGAACACTTTTTTAGAACAAGATTTCACATGATTCAACCAAAGTTTTGTCTTCTTTTTTCACTTCACACAAGTTCTGTCTCATAGTTTGAATTAATTTTCTTCAAACTCTATAACAACTTTCTGATACAAATTATACAATACAGGGTTAAAAGTGAAATGTTTGTACTATCATCCATTCACTGGTTTACTCACTGATTTCACTTTTATTAATTAAAAATAATTACAACATTAAGTATCAGGCAAAAATTAATTATTCCTGAAAAGATATGGACCTAAATGAATAAAAAGAAACGTAAGCAAATATCAGAGGCCTTGTATGTGTATTGCAACACCACTACCACCAGTCAGATATCCCAGTGTCAAAGCCACTCAGATGACTATGCTGTTGAGACTCAAAGGGAGGGGAAATGGGAACAAGAAAACTAGAAACCCTCCATGATTGAAAACTGATGTTTAAATACTTCTTGTCAATATTTTTAAGCATAAAGATAAGCATCAGCTCCAGGAAGAATGGTGGCCTTGCAACAATAATTTAAATTAGATCATAGAGGTGGACTCTATGCTGACTGCAGGGAATAATGGTTACCTAATCTTAATTAAGTCAAAGCTATTAATTACCTCCACAAGCATTTTGAATGAAAATAATTCATAATAACCTTCTTCGGTTTTTACTGAAAATTATAATCTATAGATGATAGACAAATCGTTTCTGATCAGTGAATCTGCACTGAGTTCAGACACACAGCACTCAAGTTTGGCACAAAACAACAAAAAGACAAACATGGTGCATACATGTGACACTGATGTGAGTTCACATGTGAGTATGTTACCATGGCATTCTCTGAACAAATTCTAACCCTAGGATTTAATGTTTACTTCTTCTCTGGACTGATTGATCTCAGGTTGTTTGCTTTTGTTGAGAATCTAGTTTTGTTATCAACTAAGTAATATCACCTTGTTGATCATTTTGTTAACAATGAAATTACTTTGTCCTTGTACTTGTCTTCTTCGCAATATGTTAAAATTAATTTTGTCACAGATATATAATTAAATAATAAGAAATCTGTGAGCTATAAAGACCACTTTCAAGAATTATCTTTACAAATGAAATAAACCATAACCCCTTTTGAGCTTTGCTGACAAAAGGATTGCCTTTTCTAGACATAAATAATTTCTAACAAGACATGAAAGAGGCCAGGTACGTTTCTTTTCCTTGGGCAACAAACATTTGGATGTTGATAAGAAGGGTAATCAATTGTGGGATGAGGGGAAAGATCAGTATGTAATCATGTGTATCATGCATTCTTCAAGACTTACAGAATACATTTAAGTGAACAAATGTTCTCTGCAATCCCTAAACACTTACTAGGTGATACCAGATGATAGCCTGTAAACAAATCAAGTTTTGGCATAAAAACATGTAGCTGCATGCTATCTGACATCAGTTCACACATTTTGGTTAAACTGTGTAAAATCTGTTTTTAATGTAAGATATAAAATGGAGAGGTTATTAAATATTTGATCTATCAAGAGTCTGGGGAGTGAAAACCCTAACTGAGCACTAAAAAGTGATACTGTGAAGAATGATTGCATTTATAAAAGATCCTGTTGCTCCCAACAAAGCAAAGGGGACCCCCTGTTTACTAGTATTCAAAAATTTTAGTTCCCCTGGTTTGCAAAGAGGCACATTTTTAAAAATATTGGTTTGCATGTTGCAACATTATGAACCCATTATGAAATTTTTCTTTGTTTCGCTACATTAACTTTAGGAAAAAAATCATTACCAGTACATACATCTTTCAAATTTTGCCTTGAGAATCTTACTGTGAGGAAATTTAATTTTGAAACCAAAATGTTTAGCCCCAATCATGTTCTCTTAGTTGAAGAAAAATCTCATGAAAAAGATTCACACTGTTGAGCTAGGACTGCCTGAACTAGACTTCTAAAATTATTGTATTTTTAACAATATGGCATCCACCTAGTTCTACTAAATTTTGTACCTACAACAGAAAATAGGCCTAATTTAACATAATCTGATATAAAGATATGACACCATAAATTTGGATTTACTTACTTCTCCAACTCCATTTCCATCAGCTCCCTCGTCATCATCATCATCCTCTGACTTGGTTTGCTCTTCTGTCCAGAACAGCTTGTTCTTTGTAAGGCAGAAAAAATGCTTTTTCCAACCCTGTAAGTCAAACACATAAACAACTGATACATCAATCAAACAAGAACATATGATTTGTTATATGGGGTGGGCTATCTATAGGGTCTTTTCTATCGATGTTTTCACAACATATGACCAATAAGTTGGCCTACCAATAACACAAAAATTGTCACATTCAATACTTCATTGATATTTAGTTCTCACCAATATCATTTGACTTTCCAACATCCAAAGTCAGGTGCTATCACTTTCTACATGTTTGGAGTTCAATATCTCATATTGTAAGATCTACTTTATGCTTTTTTGTGCAAAGAACTTACATGATCAATTTCATCCTCTAACAGTAAATAACCATTCTTCACTGACTGGCTCAGATCATCCTCCAATGCTGCAGGGTGCAAAAAATTGTTCACAAAATCTTATTTAACATTTCTGAAATTAATGGATAAATTAAACACAAGGTCTACTGAATGAACTGTTCCTGTGCAGGCACATTGTATGAAATGCCTAAAAGCAAAATCTGTAAGACTTTATACTCAATTTACAGTCTTTATTTTAGGATCAAATCAAGTTTCATCTAGAATTATTGTCAGTAACAACTTTTGAAAAGTTATGTAAATATGCTTTAGTTAATTTTAAGCAAATCAATTGAAACCAATTCAACATGGTAGATTGAGCCATGAGTTGACACCAAACAAATTAATAAGCAAGAAACTTACTGGTATCACCAAGATTGGTTTCTGTGACCTTGTTGGGATCTTTGGGTAGTTTTTTATGCTATAAAAAGTAAGACTGATTATCAGATGATGGAATTTTATAGCAATATTTTTACTGCAAACAGAATGACTGAAAAGTTAACATACATATTTCCCTTTCTCCTCAACAAAGTTCCTGAGCATTAATTTTGTTTAATATCACTGAAAAATATCTGCACACAACATGAATACAAAAGAATTACTACTAACGTTAACAGTGATACTACCAACTGACAATAACCTCTCCTTGTGAAGATATACAAAGACAGTCCAATAACTTTGTCAAATTAGAAACAGTTTGCTATGTGCTCCAATATGTTGGGTTCACAAGCGATGGTCTAAGACAAAATTCTCATTAAGTGAGTTTTGAAAACTGACCCACTTAATAAATAAATTCTGCTTGTGATAAGCATTGGTAAATAAACAAAATTAAGCTCCTTCGTTAGGAATTGAGTTCTTGAATAAAAAATTGTGCCTGTGCCCTAAAATGGAGTTTTGTGAAAAGTTAATGTTTTATAACGAAGTTTGCTGTTTCTGGATCATAGTAATTAAATCTTTCTTACCTTGAGGATAATCTTGTGCTTGAGAGAAGCGGGGGATGGCATCTCTCTCTCAAGGGGATCAACTGGTTGGGTGAGAAGACAATCTAGAATCCACATAACAAAGACAAGTAACTTAGTCTTGCAAGAACAGTTACCAGTCACAGAGTTAACTCTACAATTCAAATGGTAATGAACACTCAAACTGCCCTCACCTTAGGGGGGCTTGTGCAATGTTTCTTGCCCTTTGAAAAACTTTAATGTATTTAGTTACTCCAAATTGCTCTCAAAATATCACTAGTCTGACTACAAACCTCCAAACAAGTCTTTAAATGTCTGTGCCATGACCTTCTGTTGAGGTATGCTGCAATGGTTCTCCAATGACAAAATCAAAGGGTAGCTGAAAATGCAAATTGAAATCTTAGTAAGTCACAATTGTTGGCACATTAGATGTAACATTAAGCAAGTATGGACAAGATTGAAAGCAAACAACATATTGGTTTGTTTCATGCTAAACTTTCCACCATATAAAAATGGCTGTTCCTTACTCTGAAGCAACAAATGCATTGTCCTTGATTGCCCGAACAACTTCCACAAACTTGATTCTGGAGACAAGGGTGTGGCCATGTGTAATAATGGGCTGTCCATCCGGCCCATCCCAGCAATCCACTAGAAAATAAACCAAGCAGGATATTAGGAAACAATTCCAAAACCTGAGAAATGAACCCATTTTTGCCCACATTGTGTGTCAAAATTTCCCCTGTATTTGCTCAGTGAGAGGGCTCATTGCCTGACTGCCTTATTGAAAGGATTAATTGCTTAGTCTCTGCTTGGATCAGTGTGGGGTTGACCTTTGCGCATTGCTGTGGCCCTCTCGAACTACCTTTAGTTATTATCATTACAAAGGGCCCTCTTCATACACATCATATCATCTTCAGGTCAACATGTCCTAATGGCTAATAAATATATGTTATTGACCAGCCAGGAGGTCCATATTGGGAAAAACTGTGCCCAAGGTCTTGGATACCGCCCAAGGCCGTAGGCCTCAGGCGGTACTCAAGACAGAGGGCACAGTTTTTCCCAGTATGGACTGACCTATGCTGGTCAATAACATTTTTATTTTTTTCTAATACATAAAAAAGTGATGGCCAAAAGAACCCGAATGATTTAGGCTACAATTACGAGTTTTATCACAAAAAGATCCTCCATAAACTTAACATTTTGTCAGTGAGTGGATAATAAAGAAAACAGACGTTATTCAAATTAAAGAGAAAGCTTTCACCGAAACATTTTTATTTGTAACGGTAACTTAAAAGGCTTCCGAGTAAACTTTGAAACATTTTTTGATAAGTAACTGTCATGATGTGACACCTGTCAATTGAAGTGGAAAAAAAGCGTACGCTTTTGAATAAACAACAGTACTAGTATGACAAACACGCACAAGTTAACGACCATGCGAGAAAAAAAAAAAACACTTGGAGATCTTACGGAAAGTATTGTTTATTTCCAACAACGATTAATCTTCAGAGATTTACCTCTATTCCTTTTTAAAATGTACCGAAAAGTCAAATTGTAAGTAAATGCAAATGTGTGTTTTGGAGTTGTCAGATGAGTCTGCTTATTTGTTTTCTGCAATGGTGTGTGTAAATCGGTTTTTCTTCCACCGAAAAGCTGAAGTCAGCGAGACTCTTTCAAGCTAGACGCCAGAGGATTTAATGCGACTTTTATTCATTGAATACCTTTGGTTAACATTGTGAAATTTATGGTAGAAATGTCCAACTTCAAGAGACTTGCAAAGAATAGGCCAAAGTGTATTTATAGAAGAACTCAAAACTTCCCTCAGTGTTTCACAAACGAACAAATTGTGTTGAAGAATTCCCTGACAGATATTAACAAATGAGTCACACTGATTAATGTAATTGTCAACTGCAACTACCTCTCCTTTTAACTTTCTGAGTTACTTTTTTGGAAGAATCATTGAATAACAAATTGTTTTTAAGCCGCATTTCAATCTTTTTAAAAACAAATGTAGTACCACACAATTTATTTTGAAATCATCGTTTGCTGAAAAACCAAAGTGATTTGAGAGCGAGAGAGAAGAAAGAATTAATATTGTTTATCGCCAAAAGGTCATGACCAAAGTCTGCTCAAAAACTCTGCCCAGCCAGCAAAATGAGATGTATTAATTTTGTGAAAAATTGCAACGAAGCTTGAGATGTTCTGCAAAATTACTCAAGCGAAACAGATACTGCCTGCTGTGAGTGTGCTGGATGGGGAGAATACTGCCAGCTCTCGGAACCGATCAGATTGCAGGATTTGTAGAATACTGCCCGCTCACGAACTGAGAAAAAAATAATTAATTTTAGTCAAGAGCAAAGTAAGACAACTAACATTCAAGGCAGCGGCAACCCATCCTCAGAGCACGAATGTAGGCTTCAACAGATGCTTCACCTTGAAACTGATCCCCTGTCAGATACCTACAAATACAAAATGAGTAATTAACATTTATCACAATATAGTTGATAGTTTAAACCAAAGAGCAAAAGTTGATCATGGTATAATCATTTTTGTTGAGAGTGATTCTGAAACGAACCTGTTGAGAATGGCGAATCATATCTTGGAAAAGTCTGGGCGGAAGTCATCATCACCATAAAGTGATTATTGGTTCTTTCTCTCAGGATGTTTACAAATCTGCTATTTCCCCCTATCAATAGTTGTTCTCTACAATCATTTATAAATAAGTGGACAAGCACACCACATGTGCAATTTGTTACTGTAAATAATGATAAACTCCCCAAAGACCAAAAAAATGTGTCAGTCGTAGATGATACAATAAGACAAAAACAGGGGTCAAAGTTAATATCTAATTTTGATAATTGATGATTCTAGTTAGCGATAAAATATAAGTTGTAAAATTGCTTTAAAAAACCTAAACATAATCACAAAAATTATCATAACTCAAATTCTGCGATGAGCTTAGGGTAAATCAATCAGCTGCCGCTGCTAACCAGCAGAATGTAAAACAGCCATTGAAAGTTCATTCATAAGTATAAAGTGGAACATAAAACATACGTGTTGTGCGATGAAGCAATCCAGTAGCTTGTGAGTGGTTTGGTCATGTCCTGATAAACTTCACAATGTGAGGAATTAAATGCACTGTTTCCTTTTGACATCAGGTAATCTAAAAACTATCAAAAACAAAATTACATTAATTTTTTAAAATTTTTTTGCTGCAAAAAATGAACATCAACTTCTTACTACTGTAACAGTAGCTAAAAGGTCACACCCAAATGGAAATTTGAATTGAACATGATTTTTGAAAACTTTGTTTTCCTCAGGAAAAAATAAAACACTTGCTGAAGAAATGATTATTAATAGTTGTTAGGTTCCTTGTAAATTGCTCCATGTAAGAATTTGGTGCGATATCAAAGTTACATTCTCCAGCTCATAGAGTGTACATTCCTCTAACTTGTCTCATGACTGGCTCAATTGATAATCTACTGAATGGCTTTATAAGGGCCTCACTACTTTTCAGTTTCGCAAGTGGTTACTTGGGACCTCATGATATTGGGGTTTCCCCTCAATTTGTTTAAAACCAATCTACATTCTAACTCTCAATGAGATGATCAATTAGAATAACCATATCAGTCTTAAGATGCAACAAGGAGCACTACTGCTGCATAGATATTTCTGATCAACTGACCACAGAGTACATTTACCTCAGACACAGTGAAATAAGGTTCAGAATAGCTCCTACTTCCATCTGCTAAGTACTCCAACATGTAACTTCTGACAGTCTCTAAATCTTTAGCTCCAGGCTCCTGAGGATGGTATTGCAATTATAATCATAGCAGCCTCCATTTTTCCAAAATTGCATTTAATCAAAGTGATAGTGATGAGTTACTATAATTACGAATCCTGAATACACATATCAGGCTTACCTCCTGTTCTTCCAAAAGGAATCTCTGAAAATTTGCTAGAGGCACATAGGTACTAAAGCAACAGAGATACAATATTAAATAATATGTTTGAGGATTAACAGTTAAATTAAACATTGTTTTAAGTCTTAAAAGAAGTTCCACTGTGTCGGCTAACAAGTGGGACACAATGAAAGTGATTATTATAACTAAAAATTAAAATGTAAACACAGTAACAAAGCACATTAATTTTCAAAAAAGTTTTGTTTTACAGTTTCAATTCAAAAAAGCATTTTGTTGCATTCCTTGGTACAAAAAGTGACAGAAATTTCTTTGCTTTTTAGACCAAATTCTTAGGCTAAAAAGTAGAAATGTGCGACAGACATTGCAGTCTAAAGGGTGAAAGAGTTAAGTTAGTAACATGGAACTCATAAGCCAAACTATAAATGTCCAACGCTCTGACTATACTAACCCATTTTCTATATAATCACCAAATCTTTTTGTCAACTGAAAACAAACCAACAACATAATACAATGTAAGTAAACACTGAAAACCTTCCTCAAAAATCATTACACAGACAACTACTAAAACTAAAATCTGTTTCATTGTTCAACACAACAGTGGAATTTTGAAACCAATGATGAAATCGTCCTTTAAATATTCACCTGAGAGTACATTAGTGATGCAAAAACTGATGGCAATATTTCAGTAATCAACCTTAAATGCTATTATTTGCAGCCAAGCCTGACTACTGAGCTTAAACCCTGTAAATGTCTTTGAGGGCTTCTGAACAATTAAAAAAGAAAAGGATCACCAAAAGGGTGTGATATTATCCAACTTACATCTTTAACAGTCATTATCTCATTGTAAATTTTGCGAAATCCCTCAAAATCAATGTGCCCTTCCCCTCTTCCAGCAATCTGAATTGAAAAAAAAAAACACAATTTCAAGAAAATAACATTTCAGTCAATTAAACTTGTGTTTAAATCAATTGCAAATCTTCCCATTTCCTATGAATGAACATCCTGCATACCTGGATAAGCTCTTTAAGTCTTGCATTGTTCAGTTTGATGTTAGCACGCTGGAAGAATGCTCTGAGCTCTTTCATGCCAATAGACACTGGGTGTTCTAAAGACCTACACATAGAAACAAAATAGATGGTAAGACATCCTAAAAGATACCAGTATATATTTCAAATGTTTTTTAATATTTGCTAAGGGAAATAAAATCACATTGGTGTTAACAATTTCAGACAAAAAATTAACCACAACAAAGAGAAGCAGTTTTAAATTTATAGCGTATATGAACCACTGCAGCAGCAACTTGTCAAAATAAATGTATTGTGAATATTTTTGGTTACCAAATCAGCTGAAAAACAAAAGCTTCCAACAGAGAATGACCCTTATCTGTTACCACTCAGTCTTACGCTGGGTTCAAAGTATCTTTCTTCTGTTTTGCTCTACTTGTAACACACCCAACCCAAACACAAAGGATGATCAAAATCTAACAACTTGACTTAGCCTGTAACTTAACTTCAAATTCATGTATATAATTATCTATCATATTAAGTGGTTGGTGCAACTAACATGGAGATGATCAATTGGAAACTGAGTTACACCTGCCAGATAACCAAAATATTGACAAACATTTTCCATTCAACATCCTACACAGACTTTTTGTGCAGCTATATGCTGACAGCCAGTTAACACTCAGAGACAAATAACACAATTTTCACATATAAATTATTATAATCAATTAAAATTCAAGTCAAATTTCAAAATACTACCCAAGAATTAAAACAGTCAATTATTTTTAACTAAAAGAAAACTTTTATCTTATGGAAACTACATTCAAAGCAACATTTTAAAAACGTTGACCACAAAGATATATAAGCATAATAAGGTTTAATTAAAAAATGATGCTTCTAACTGCCATGAAACAGACGTAAATTATGTTAATTGATGGGCTGAAGGTCCGTATTGAGAAAAACTGTCACTGAGATCTGTAGAGGGTATTGTTTTTCCAAATATTGACAGACCAAGGCAGTTTTGATTAATAACATGTTTGCTTTTTTTTTTCCTGCAGTAAATTGTTTTTTAGGTAAGTTTGTGAACACAACAACCATGTATTGACTTGGCATACTTGCCTTCTACGGGTAATTTTTACTTTTAAACATCTTTGGCAAGAGTACATTCATGCAAAATAACTGCATTGAAGAACAAATGTGTTTGCTTGTCTTTTGAAAGATACAAACCGAAGTTCTTTACTGCATTTGGGGCATTTGTGAAGATCTAGGAAATCGGTAATCAAGTGCAAAATTTTGTGCAAGTTTTTAAATGACATTACAAATGAAAATTAACATACATGTAAATTTATCAGCCTTTAAGTGTATGGTCACAAAATCATAACACTATGCACCACCATGGTAACAAGACAGTGGTTCTTTACTCAGGCAAACACTCACAACTTTAAAACAACACCTTGAATTTGCCTACAGTAACTTTCTGTACAAAATACTGTGTGTAAACGCGTGTACAGGGAAGGATGTACTGTATAGAATGATGGGTCATGAAAATGTGAAAAACACAAATCATTGAAGATTAATTGTTAATTCAATGATGGAATTAAATCTGACATGTTGCACCTGTGCCAACAAACAATCAAATTGCTGAAATAGCACACCAAGAAGATATAGATAGATATAATTATAGTTAAATGTACCAAGCCAAATGGTGTAAAATAATAACATCTACATGGTAACTTAACAAACACACAACAACCTTTTTGATTATTGCAAAAATGTGGGTAAATTATTAATCACAAAATTGGAATTGTAACAGAGAAATTAATAGCAACTGCAAATAACATAAACAAAATCATCTATAATATAATTATTACATAGCAAAGTTGTTATTGACACAAAAAAAATAAAAAAAGATTATTTCAGATAAGACACATTACAGTACCAAGAGTACCACTGGAGGAAGTTTTCTCTGTAAAAAAAATTGCAAGATAATAAGATGTAATATTATTGAGAAACAAGAAAACAGTAGAAAACTGATGATTTTAGCACATGGTACTCTGAACAAATTTCTGAAGATCAAAGGCTAATTGATCATTTCACTAATCCTTATATCTTCTTAGTTGTAAACAAAATAATTTCATTTGATTTAGTCTGTGTCTGATACTCTCTTAAAACTTTTGAATAAAAAAAACCTTGTACAAGATACAGACAGACTTTAACAATTTGAGTACGATAGTAGCCTTTACTTGACCACCTAGTTTCCTTCAGAACATGATTGTAACCAAAAGGTTTCCCTAAGTCTCAATTTGTCTTGGGTAAGAAATTGAATTTCACACCACAAAAGGCTTTTTACTTTAACATTGCAGTTAATTTACAAGGCTTCAACTGTAAAGTAACCTTGGCAAAAATATTTTGAAGGAATCAAGCAAATGGTCAAGACAGTAAAATCCCTAATATCCTGCTTTTAAAACGGCCCATGAACTGTCTTGAAGGTTTTTTTTTTTTTAAGATATTTCTTGATTGCTTCTTTCAAGTGGTCATGTATAATAATAGAGTATTGAAAGTTTATTTTTAAGTATAAGAATGTTTATTAAAATAATAACTTTACAATGAAACAAAAGTTATTCAGCAGGATCAGTGCCTCAACCAATTTTTTCAAATGTTAGTTCCAAACAGCCACAAACAAAGTTGAAAATGAAAAACACTAAAAAATGTAGCAGTGCACAAGAGAAGGATGCTGTTGTAAACATTTGACTGTGTATCAGAAAACATAACCAACTATAAATGTATGCATTTAAGACTATATTTAAGTTTTAATTTCTTTAAAGTTATCCACATCAATGCAACTACACATTGATTCTTTCGCCTACTTTTTGGGTAACAAATTGAAAGTGAAAGATCTACTCTTAATTTATATTGAATACTCCACAAAGAAAACTTATTAACCTGATTGAAATGTAAGTTTAAAGTGGCCTTTTTCAATCAAAACATTAGGCCGAAGAAGAAGGAGAAGAGAGATGGTTAACTTACAATATTTCTGATGGATTTCCTGTTTCAATAATGCTGCCAAGGTGAGATTTATAAACAAATACAGGTAAAAAAGAAAATAAAGATAAAGCCACATGTTTAAATAGTATTATGTCATGTGAACATTGCATGAGAGACTATAATAATAACCCTGTTTATAACATCATTTGGTACTACCATATTTATTTAAATTATTTCTCTTGCACTAGAAAAAGAGGAAGTCAACCTAATATCTTATGACAAAATATGCTGATGTTGAAGTAGACAAAAATGTTTTGACAAGGATGGTTAACTGACTGTAGTTTGCCTTGGCCATTGACTTCAAACCACTGCTTGTGGTATTCTGAATGAAAAGCATCAATGTAAAAAAAAAAAACAAAACAAAACAGAGAAGAAAATCCTAAGGTTTTCACTGATGACAGCTAGAAAGAGGTTGTGCTGATTTCATTCAAAAACAACTTCCTTCAATCAGAACTGTTATTGTCATTGTGTGAAACCATAGTTGAAGAACAAAACATTAGACCTCTACAAAGTAAACCCAAAGAAAACCTCAATGTTCTTTGTACTATGAAGACAGCAGTTGTTTTGAAATATCATTATCTATAGATCTAAGTTCTTTTTTACTTCAGTTTCATTTATTTAGTTTGCACACAAAATGTTTAGTTAAAATGAGTCCACATTATCATCAATACCAAAGGGCATTCAGTTCTGATTACAAATATAATTTTTCACATGGGTATCTGGAAGATAGCAGCAAAGAAATTTGATTTGCCATGAAAATGGTGCTTCCTTGATATTTATAATTTTCTTCTACAACCTAAACTATTTGTATGCAAATGTTAATTTAAGCTGCCAACTGAAAGCCTATTAAAGATACTGCTGCAAAAAGATAGGTAAGAATATGATTGGCTGTCAATGTGTCATCAGTAGTGTTCTCTGAAAGGGATTTTTGTTCCTTGTCCAGAGCTCATCATAACATTGAAACCCTTCAAGTATGTTTGTAACTAGAAAATAATTGCCAATTGAGGTGCCTAATACAATGCAAGCCAAGTATTTTAAGTACAAAAAAAATTCACAGGTAGTGCCATGAAATCTCCAGATGGGCGCTGATCGAAGACTAATGCATGCATGAAGTGCTCATGAGAGAGAATTGTGGCCGGCATCCCAATCAGTAAGCTCAAGAAAAAGCTGCATGACTTACGATCTTTTAGGTGCAGATGACAATGCAGCCATACCATTCCATTCTCTCAACAACCACCTGGAAAACAGGAAGAAAATACATAATCACTTTATCACTCTCACACAAAATTCCTTGCAAAGGTTTCAAGTTTACATAACAAAAACGCTGCAACGAAACACTGTTTGTTCTGCAATGATATCCTGTTCAAATGAAAAACAAACCGACACAAAGCTCCTGAAGATAAATTTTCCTAAACAAAGGGATCTGTCTCTCCTTGATTTTCAATCATGCATACATATCAGCACGACAAACCGCATGAAAACGGTAATCAATTCTTGTCGTTGCACATTTGTTAGATATTCACTCTTAGCATCATTATAAAAAAATGTCATGTTATTTTCGAACAGAAAGACAGCCTACCTGTGGATGAGTACTTCTTGTGTCGCTATCAGACTTTCGTACATCAAATAAACGAGTCCTCTAACCCAGTATTCTCGTTCCTTAAAGCTAGGTGCTAAAATGAATGACATGGCATTGCTTAGAAAGAGGATATAGCAAGAACGCGGATCTAAACTGAAATTCAAGATTCTTCGTGCAAACGATTAGCTTAGATATAAAAATAACCTCACCTACTAAACTTAACGTTTTCAGCTTGAATTCATTGCCATAGAAGATGGCGAGGCAACAGTTTGGATCGAGTCTGCGAGCTAATTCGGGGTTTCTGTCGAAGTCTTTCGACCCTAAACCCCTTCGAACTTCTTTAATTTCTCGAATAAAAACTGCAAATAACAACAGAATGAATGAACACAGGATCACACTGAAAACTGAGCAGTTACAATTTTGAAGTGCCGTGAAATGCTCAGCGAATCAAAACATTGAAATAGACACACAGTTAAAGCGCGATCATCACCTGAGCCCTCCAATCTGCCTCCTTCTCTGCCAGTTCTGCACCAAACAACTTGAAACTCTTCCATCTTCAACATGAAAATCCTCAAATCCGGTGTTTGCCTTTTAGAATAGTACCTTGTCATGGCGCTACCCTCTTTTAATGCTCCGATGATCGGTCCCATCTCTTCGCCGAGACCCGGCGGTGGAGAGTACGTATTTTCCACTGACATGTTCCTAAAGGTAAAATCCTATTCCATAACCCTGTTTCAATGACGACAAAGTTGAAGGACTGTAATGTTAATAACTGCGCAAATTAAGCAACTTGTTCTTCCCCTACCATCTTATGTTATTTATTCCGATCACGTGACGATCTCCAGTGGTATGTCAGCGGTTAAATTAATTAATCTCAAAACCCTTCCTGGTTCCCAGCTTACTGCCGTCTACCGGCGTGTGTTCAGAGGTAGGTGGGGCATGGGGACCCTCCCCTTTAAACCAGGAAAATTAGTGAAGCACTCCTTGTTCATCATAATAGATGTGCTAGTCATTGTAGAAAATAACAAATAGAAAAAGTACGAATCGCCTAACCGCCGATGTTCTTCTGTGAATGGGGGAGGTAAGTTTTATTAGCCCTCTCTGATCCTGGACCCTTACATATTGTACTTATAAAAGTAGCATATACCACATTATGCTACCAGCATTGCCAGATTTATTTTTAAATTTTGCTCAACATTATGCTCTTTTGAGAAATCATTACACTTCTTCAGAAAGTAATGAGCTCCTGTTCTATTCAGTATTTAACCCCTTAGTTTTTCAAAAAACGTACAACGTCCATATGTTTTCATTTTGCATGAGGATATACTTCTCAACTAAGTTACACGATATCTCAAAAAAAAAAGCCATTTTTTCCCAATCCTGTCGAGGGTACCATATGGAATGCACTTTCGAACCGTTGAAATGAGTAAATATTTTCCAACTGCTCTGTTGGAAGACCCTAGAATGATACGATCAGCATAGGGATAAGTAAAGCTACTATTTGATTGTATCATTGTTTTTTGTAGTCCTACATCCTACACTTACGATATTCATCCCGATTTCGAGCTCGGCAACTTGTGTAATTTTCAGTCCCTTGCTCGATTAAACGACTTCACGCCTTAAGAGTTATGTTTTAATGCTTCTTTTTATTTTACTTTTTTTATGTATTTTGCTAATCATTCACTCCTCTTTGCTAACGCAAAGTATTGATTAGCTGCACCAGCGTATTAATAAATTAATAAAAGTTTTTTTTAGTTCTCTGCTATTCACTAGGTCCTAATTAATTTTTTCATGAAGGCTGAGGCAGTCCCGCAGAGAGTGTTATATACTTCTA